>NW_020954604.1:12013269-12061411 GCF_900497805.2 Vombatus ursinus | reverse complement strand
AGTGCCTGGCACAGACTTTGACTGGTCATGTAGCACAGTGCCTGGCACACTGTTGGTGCTTTATAAATGAAACTGAATTCCCTCATCAAAATGAGAGATCCTCCCTTATCTACACTTACTTTACCACCTAATGCAGGGCTCTACATTCAGCAAGGGCTCTGTCTCAGGTACTGATTGACTCAGAATACTTATTCTAACACGTGAGCCATTCGTGAGCAATGACAGGTTGAAGGGTCAAAACAGATGTGTCGGTCTTGGGAAAATCCTGGAATAATCAGCACAGCGGAGGGACCCAGGAGTGAAACCACCAGCAATACAAGAAGCTACTAACTTAAGTTGGACTAAATAAGAACTCAAGACACATCACGAGAATCCTCTAGCAATCCTACTTACCCACTCTGGGGTACAGTGGGCAACATACATGTGGGAACAGGAAAAGAAAAAACAACCTCCCTACTCCAATTCCATCTTTATCAAAATGAGGGTCCCTATCATCATCTCCACTTCTTGGAAATCCGTGTCACATGGATCGTGTCAAAATATATCAATAATGAAATAATTTTAAATAAGGAAAAGAATGTAAAGTATTGTCCTCATTTCCCTTCTCTATGCCACAGGTGAAAAATAAGATGTTCATCAGGGCCCTTTCTGGCTCTAAACCTTAGGCCTTCTCAAGTTAGCTAAGGTTTAAAATGGGACTTTTGAAGAGACAGAACAAGTCATCAATCTGAACAAAGAACATGCTGCTGTCTGTTGTAAAATATGCAAATTCACCAGGCTTCTTCCTGATATAGGGTATGGCTCAAGATCACCAGCAAGGAGGTACCTGAGGTCCAGGATCCATCAGCTCTAAAGCCATGTTATAAAGAGAGTTCTCTGATTACAAGGAAGATGAAATCAGCAGAGCCAATCTTCCAAAAGGGAAAACTAAGTCAAGAGGAATTGTTGGGGTTGGTTTACAGGCAGGGAGTTTCTCTACAGTCTAGATAAAAGCACTTCTAGAATGTGCATGACTAATAGAGATGGACTGGTTAGTCAGAGAAGGCAAAGCAATTCATTGATTGAGACTCAGTGTTCCTCTGGAGGATGCTATGGCAAAAAAAGGCAAACAAGAGGACAGCCTTCCAAGGTGTCCCTGAACCACAATTATCTCCACACTATCCAGTTTATCTTCAACTCTGCTATGCAAATGAATAACCCTAAAGCAGACCACTACATAAGTCATTCCTTTGTTCAAAAACCATCAATGATTCCCTATTACCCACAGCACAAAACAACACCTGCTCAGCCCAGCATTCAAAGCTTTGTCTTTCCAGTCTAGCCCCATCTTTCTCTTCATGCTTATCTCCTGATACATCAACTCTCCCCTATAGCATGAAGGGCTTACCCATTGTCCCCTGAACCTCCCTTTTATAGAGCCTAAAATTTGCTACCAGAGAAATGCCCAAGAAATAGAACTCTGTGCCTACAGTTCCAAGAACATGTGGCATGTTCAACATATCATGGTGCAAAGGGAAGGCCTGCATCATGTTCTGTACTCCTCCTATCACCTACCATCATGCTTTATAGCAGGCATTCAATAATAACAATGAGGATAATCCTAAATAGCCATCTGACATCTGCAGAGTACTTTATAGTGTAAAGCCTCCATTCCCTGCCTCCAATGGAGGGGCTTATGAACCAAGAAATCTGGAAAAGAGCAGCAGGAAAGAAGTAAAGCATCAGAAAGCAGTGTCATGAGGAAGAGAAAGAGAAAGAGGAGGATGAGGGGGAGGAGGAAAAGGAGGGAGAGAAGGAGGAGAGGGAGGAGGAGGAAGAAGTAGAGGAGGAGGGAAGGAATGAAGGGGACAAGGAGCAGGAGAAAGAGGCCAAGGTTTTTGGATAACCTAATATGATGAATCGACTAGTTACTGGGTCCAGGATTCCTTTGTAGAATCATGATAAAAGTTGGAAAAATGCTAGAGAAAAATGAAGAAATAAGATCCTCCCCAAACTGCAGAAACCATGTCCTCTCTAGAGATAGATAAATACTAGACTCATAAACAAATTCTCCAATGCTGTCTGGCTTTTTACAGCTTTCTGACAAGATCATCCGCTACTTGGGAAATTACTCCAGTCCCTGAAAAGCAGACTCACATGGCAAACCCAGCAGTTGTTATCTCATTTGAGAGGTGGAGTGAGAGATTCCTTCAGTGGCACTCTGGCCCCTGAATACATGGAAGATCAGGGCTGAAAGCTTCCTTGTTGACTCTTTCCTTTTCCTTTTCTCCTTCCCTTAAATTACTTTATGTGACACATTTCAGAACTGGAACTTGCCCTATCCAGGCCTATTCCCAGCCCCTCTCCCCAGTTATGCTAGTTCTGAAGAACAAAATTTGAAGGGAAAACTACCATCGTGACCATAGGCATTTCTAGGAGACCAGATGCTAATGGTAACCAAAAATGTTGAGCAAAGCCCTATAGTTAACCATCAACTGCTTTTTGCCTTGAGCTAACAAACCTTTGGTTTCTGCCCCATCTTCAAAATGAAGCCTCTCTGATGCTGACTCAGCCTCTCCCATGGGTCTTCCATTATTTCTTTCCCCTTTGAACAATGCAAAAATCCATAATTTCAGTAGTGTGGGCAGGTAACCACATCATACCTCAGCAGACAGTTTTGTGAGATAGTATAGCATCCTCCGTGCTCCCCCCCCGCCAAATTCATCATTTAGTGTTGCAGTCCTTTGGTGAAGTGCCTCTTTGCTTTAGATCTTGAATGACAGACCTGAATGAAGCATTTCCAGATGGATAGGACCTTCAGTGTATGTGTGATGCTACATTGGCCTTTAAGAACTCAGGGTCACTTACATGCTACACTAAGGCATCTGGAAGGCTTGCCATTATTATTATTATTATTTTTTTACCAGACCTGCAATTTCACAGGTGTTAGGGAATACCTGGGAAGGAATTTCTACCAAAGTAGACCCCTATCTTCTCTGTGATTTATGGCCAGTAGTCCTGAGACTATTGAAAGGTTAAGTGACTCTCATGGTCACAAAAGGCGACATGGGTCAGAGGAAGGACATGAAGTGAAATCGTCAGTTTTCTATCCGCCACACCAAGAGGCCTCTCAATTATAATACCCTTTCCTATAATAAACCTCTGACAAGGGTTAGCAGGAGCTAGTCTCTTAGCTTGCAGAAAGACTGCCTATACAAGAATATAAAATAAGTGGAGCAGAGAATCTTTTGGAAATTATTATATTATACAGTAATAAGTACCACAGATTTATATCCCACTCCCAAACTGAAGGGGGTAGGGAGGTAGAGAAATGGAGTAGAAATGGGGTAGTAGGAGGGAATGACTAAAAAGGGAGCATACCTATAAAGAAAATCTAACAGTTAAGGACTATTTCCAACATGGCTGTTTAAGGTTTAACATAAGATAGGTATTTAGTAAATGCTTAAGACTTAGAGTGATCAAGACGACTAATACAGAAATACGTTTTGCATGATTGCACATACATAACCTACATCAAACTGTTTACTGTTTCAGGGAGGGAGGGGGTGAAGAAGGGAGGGAGAAAACTGGGAACTCAAAAAAAATTTTTAAATGAATATTAAAAATTGTCTTTACCTGTAATAGGAAAAAAATAGACTTGTGATCCCACAAATAATCAATTTGTGATTAACTTTCAGTGGTTACCAAGAGAAACCAAGAACCTTTTCTCCTAAAAAGCTCTGATTAGGAGACTGACAAGGGGACAAGTATCTGTGTGCCTCTGAATCTATATCACAAAACCAAAAAGGAAGGATTCTTAAATTCTTTCCTAGTCTGCCATTGTCCATGCTTGCCTCTCCCCTCCATTAATCCTGATGATTCATGTAATGTTAGACCTCGAAAGGAATCCCTTCATTTTAGAGGAGAAGAAAAGAAAAGAAAATACCCAAGGTCACATGGCCACAAAATAGAACCCAAGGCTCCTGACTCCTAGTCCAATACTCAAACCATGATGCCATATTGCCTTAGTGAGGCTGGAAATGTACAAAATTAACCACACTGAATTATATGTCTGAATTGTAACTACTAGGTCAAGTAAGACATATTCTTCCAGCCCATAACATGAGACAATGAGAGTTTACATAATTTTTTTTATTTAACTTTTTAAAAATGAAAATTAGTCAATCTGCCCAGAAGAGAAACTGAACCTCACCGTGACCTTGGCAGCAGTTGGCTGAGTAAAGGGTTTGGCTCTGGTCACTTCTCCTATGGCCCGTCATGCTGTTTGCATGCTGCTCACCGGGTGGGGGAAGGAGCCTGGTATGGGTAGAAGAGAAAGAAAAAAAGGGTCACTTCTCCATCATTTACCCTTTTCCCCTCTCAACCATCATTTGCAGGAAGAGGATTCTGTCTCCTAAGACCAATGCCTTGAGAGATCCACTCTAAAGTATCCAAGGGGCAGAGAGAACAGAGGAGGAAATGCAGAGAGAATCTGAAAATCCAGTTTATACCCATATTTCTTTTTTTAAAAAAATTAATTTATTTTTAGTTTTCAACAAACACTTCCATAAGCTTTTGAGATTTAAATTTTCTCCTCCTCCCTCCCTAAGATGGTGTGCAATCTGATATCGACTCTACATATACATTCCTATTAAACGTATTTTCACATTAGTCATATTGTAAAAAAGAATTAGAACCAATAGGAGGAACCATAAGAAAGAAGAAATAAAACAAAACAGAAGGAAAAAAAAAGAGAAAATAGTATGCCTCAATCTGACATTTTCCATCATGAGACTTTTGGAGATGTCTTAGATCTTTGTATTGCTGAGAAGAGCTAAGTCTATCAAAGTTAGTCATCAGACAAAGTGGTTGTTAACTATGTACAACATTCTCCTGGTTCTGCTCACTTCACTCAGCATCAGTCCATACAAGTCTTTCCAGGTTTTTCTGAAGCCTGCCTACTCATCATTTCTTATAGCACAATAGTACTCCATAACATTCATGTACCACAACTTGTTCAGTCATTCCCCAATTGATGGGCATCCCCTCAATTTCCAATTCTTTGCCACCACAGAAAGAGCTGCTATAAATATTTTTTGCGCATGTGTGTCCTTTTCCCATTTGTATGATCTCTCTGGGATATAGCCCTGGAAGTGCTATTGCTGGGTCAAAGGGTATGCACATTTTTATAGCCCTTTGGGCATAGTTCCAAATTGCTCTCCAAAATGTTTGGATCAGTTCACAACTCCACCAACAACGCATTAGTATTCCAACTTTCCTACATCTTCTCCAACATTTATCATTTTCCTATTTTGTCATGTTGGCCAATCTGATAGGTGTGATGTGGTACCTCAGAGTTGTTTTGATTGCATTTTTTCATATGACTATAGATAGCTTTAATTTCTTATCTGAAAACTGCCTGTTCATATCCTTTGACCATTTATCAATTGGGGAATGACTTACATTCTTATAAATTTGACTTAGTTCTCTATATATTTTTAAAATGAGGCCCTTATCAGAGACACTGGTTGTAAAAATTCTTTCCCAGTTTTCTGCTTCCCTCCTAATCTTGGTTGCATGTACCCATATTTCTAAACAGCCAATATGGGCTGTTGGACCACCATTTTCCCTTTATCATAGTTCCTAGATTAGGAGAGAAATACCGGGGGCTTACAGGATGTTCATAACCTCACATACTCCTAAAAAAAGCTGGGTGGGAATGGAAAGAAGCATAAACCTAAGCCAGTCTTGTCCTCCAAGGAACCCAATGAAAATCATAAATATTTATTAAGAATCGGCTCCTAGAGAAGTTTATCAATTAAAGAATGGCTAAACAAAGTACAAATGTAATGGAAATTTACCATGTTGTACAGCATGATCAATATGATAGATAGAGAGAAACACAGGAGGACTTTATACAAACTAATGAAAAGTGAAATGAGCAGAACCAGGAAAATAGCATACAGAATGACTACGATAATGAAATGGAAATATCAAGGACAACAAAACAATCCAAAAAGAAAAATATAAAATTCTAATGATGACCAAGCATGGACTCAAAGAACCTCTCCCTAACCACCACCCTCCCTTCTTTTTTGTAGTGGTGGAGTGCTATGGGAGTGGAATAATGTATATAAAATCAGACTTTTTTTTTCTGTTGGCTAATTTTGCTGAACCCATTCCATTCCCCCCCCTTCTTTATTCTTTGTTATAAGAGATGGCTCTGAGAGGGGGAGGACAAGAGATACATTGGGAAATGTAAGCGATATAAAATCAAAATATATCAATAAAACATGTCAAAAGACAAAAAAAAAAAGCTTTTAAGTGCATTAGTATGCCTGTCTTCCCATACCCCTTTGAGAAATAAAAAAACATACAACTTAGCACTGAGTAAGGATTTGGGTACAAGTATATAAGCTATTTCACATTACAGGGTGCCTAAATTTGTAAAGGATAATGGACCTTTAAATTGTGGTTGTTTATTGACTTTCCTGCTTCAAATCTCTTTCCTCTCCAATTCATGTTCTACGTACCTGTCCAAGTGGTTTTACTAAAGCACAAGTCTGACCATGTCACTCCCCTGCTCAATAAACTGTAGTGGCTCCTTATGTCCTCTAGAACCAAAAAGAAACTCCTATTTGGCAATAAAAGTATTCTGTAAATCTACAAAGCTGACCCCAACCCACCTTTTCAGCCTATACAAATTCCCCTTCTCACATTCTCCAGCTGAGCTTAACTGGTCTTACTACTTTTCTTCAAACACGACATTTCATCTCCCATCTCTGTGCCTTTATACTGGCTGTCCCCCATGCCTGGAATGTACTCCCTTCTTCACTTCTGCCTCATAGAATCCCTGGATTTTTTCAAAGTTCATCTCTCAATACCATCTTTTCTATGATCCTTATAGCTGCTAGCGCCAACTCTAACAAGAAAAAAAAAAAAAAACACACCTTATGTTTGCTTACCTGTGTACATTTCCCCTAAAAGAATGTAAATTTCTTTAGGGAAAGGATTGTTTCATTTTCTTCTTGTCTCTCTAGCACCTAAGGCCAGTGATTGTCACGTAACATATAAGTAGGTACTTAACAAATGCCTTCTGCATATGCCCAAGGTCACACAGGTAGTGATAGGTAAGATTTGAGCCTAGCTCTTCTTATTCCAAAGGAATGGGATGTAAGATCAAAGTCTTAAGATTCGTGATTGACAGGGTAAGAATATATTTGTTCAACAAATCCTGGAATAAGAGTGCTATGAATCAACCCTCTCTGCCCCATTTCCCTCTCCACATCCTTCATACCTGCCCAGGTCTAACATTCTGGGAGAATAAACATAGGGCACTCAATCACTATCCCAATATCCATCTGAGATTGACATCAGGGAAGATAGGTCATTCATAGTTTAACTGGAAGCAGCTGGTGGCACAGTGAGTAGAGTACTGTGTATGGAGTCAGGAAGACCTGAATTCAAATCCAGTCTCAGACACTTATTAGCTGTGTGACCCTGGGCAAGTCATTTAACCTCTGCCTACGCATTTCCTCAACTGTAAAATGAAGAAAAGCATCTATCTCTCAGGATTGTTATGAGGATCAAATGAGATATTTGTACAAAGTACTTCGTATGGTGCCTGGCACATAGTTTATTCTCCTTTCCTTCCCCTAATTCATTCGGAAAATTGAGATCATCTATTTTGTTTCAGATATTCTACTAGATGCAAAACCAGACAAAATGATTCAGGATGACATTTTTCTCTTTTAGCAGCCACCATCACAACATATTTTTTAAAAATCATGAAATATTTATTGTGCACCCACATGATTCATGGGACTGGAAGGGCTCTGAGGGTCTCACAAAGACAGCAGTTTCCTCATGAAGCCAGTGATCATAATAATGATCATCCTAATAGTCCTTAATTCCACAACCTCCCCTCCCCAGAAGGATTTCCCCAGAAGGAACTCACTTCCCAGAAAGATATTATTTAAACTAGAAATAAATAGCAGCATCATTTTTTAGATGATATTATGCACAGAATGAGGTTCATAGGAAAATTCTGCCTTATCTTTCTAACCCTTATCCTCTCATAATTCCCTTACTGTTGCCAAACACGGTGCATGAAATTCCGCATGGGTTCAGATAATTATTTTCCAACCATGACATAGCCTTTGCTATGAAAATCACAGTCATTTTGTAAGATCAAGGTCAAGGCTTAGATTCTCCTTCCTCCATGGAGCCTTCTCCACCACTGTAGGTTGCGCCCCCCCCCCCCAGTTTCTACTGTACTTATTCCCTCTACAATTCATAGGTTTGTAGATTTACAGCTGGAAGGAGCCTTAGAGGTCTTTTGAATCTAATCTCTCCCCCATTTTGCAGATGAAGAAACTGAGGCACAAAGAGATTAAGCAAATTGTCGAGGGTTATACAATTGGTAAGTGAGGTATGATATGAATTCAGGTCTGATTTATATTGTTGGGTGGAGCCACAGGCCAATTAGTTTTCTCCAAGAATTTTCCTTTTTATCAAAAAGAGCTTTGAAAATTTGGCAAGGCAGAAAGAATCCTAATATTTCAGAGTTGGAAGTGATAATAAAAAAACAATTAGGTCAAACTCCCCCAGAAAAGCAAGCTACTTTCAGGTAAGGGAGAGGGGGAGTATAAGAACTGTGTGAGGACAGAATTCCTGGGAAGCAAGACTTAGGGTGGTCTGAGAGGAAGGGGCACCAATGTGCCAGGCTTCAGCCACATTTTAGGGGACTATTGGTCCTCCTCTCCTCCTCTCACTCTCTTCTAATCCCTCTACAATTAGGCTGAACCCCCCCACCCCCATTAAAATGAAAACTACCCACTCCAAAGCTATCAATGATCTCTTAATTGACCGATATCATGGCCTTTTCTCAAGCTTCATCCATCTTGACCTCCCTCTCTCATTTAACACTATGGATCACCTTCTCTTCCAGAATACTTTCACCCTTCAGGGTTTTCTTGAAACTGCTCTCTCTCCTGGTTCTCATATCTGTTTGACAACATCTTCTCAGCCTACTTTGCTGTAAAGCCCTCTACTTGCAGAGGTCACCAAAGGCTGAGCCTTTCTCTCGTGCTCTATACCATCTCAGTTATCTCCACAGCTAGGCAATTATCATCTCTATGTACATGATTCCCAAATCTCTCTAGCCCTAGTCTCTAATCTCTATATCTAGCCCAAGTCTCTCTACTGAGCTCCAGTCAAGCATCACCAAATGCCTCTCAAAGAGGATGTCCCAAAGGCATATCAAACTCAACACGTCCAAAATAGACTTCGTTGTCTTCCCCATCTTCCCTATTATCTTTAAGGGCACTATTATCATTCCCAATTACCCAGGCCCATAATGGTAAGTCATCCTCAACTTCTCACTCTCATTCGACCCACATATCCAATCTGTCACCAAATATTATCACTTCTAACTTCACAATATCTCTCATAATCCTCTTCTCTCTACAGGCACAGCCATCACCTGAATTCAGGCCCTCATAACCTCTTGAAATAGCTTTCAAATTGTCCTTCCAGCCTCAAGTCTTTTTCTGTTTCAATTCATCTTCCACTCCGCTGTCAAGATGCTTTTTCTTTTTTTTTCCTTTCTTTTTTTGTTTTTGTTTTTTTTTTTTTGGTTAGGTAATAGGGTTAAGTGACTTGCCCAGGATCACACAACTAGTAAGTGTTATGTGTCTGAGGCCGGATTTGAACTCAGGTCATCATGAATCCAGGGCCAGTCCTCTATCCACTGCGCCACCTAGCTGCCCCTCAAGATGCTTTTTCTAAAGCTTAGGTCTGAACCCTGTCATCCCTTTGGGGTCATGAGCTCTAAGGGTACCCTATTACCTCTAGGATCAAATATAAACTCTTTTTGGGGGGGCATGAAAAGCTCTTCATAATATAATCTCTTCCTATCTTTATTTTATTCCCTATATTCTATGATTCAGCTAGACTGGCTTATTTGCTGTTTGTCAAACGTAACACTCCATCCCCATGCCTTTGCACTGTCCTCCACACCTGGAATCCTCTGCCTCTCAGTTTATCTAGCTTCCTTCAAGACTCAGTTTAAAGTTCACCTGTAGGAAACCCTATCTTATCCATAACCAGCCTCCACTCCACCCCAGCTGCTAGCTAGTGCCTTCACCTCTGAGATTACCAGAATTACATTGGCTCTATTATTTACCACTTATCTCCTCATTAGAATGTTCTCTCTAACGGACTTTTTTTTTTGAGGGGGGGGGCTTTGTATCCCCAATGCTTAACACCATGCTTGGCACATACAAGTGCTTAATAAATGCCTGCTGACTGACCAGGACAACTGACCCTGTCCTGACCTCCCCCTTTTCTTCCAGCACAGCAGCACCATCAGAAGCGCCATACTTCAGCATATCTTTGAATAAGAACCATGACCCACCCATCAAAATGAATTGAGGTAAACACCTAGGGTCTGGGCACTCAAAATGCCAAGGGTCCTTCTGGTGTTAATATCTACTGTTGATACTACAAAAATGATTTTTTTTTAATTAAGAAACTCTTTGTGACAGACAACTTCAAAAAGCCTTTAAATTCCTTCTGCATTAATACTTGAGGGAAACATTAGAAGTCATTTTCACTCATTTGAATGTTTAAAAGAAAAAGCTCTCTTTACAAAGCTGTTAGCTTTTAAGTAGTTCCTATTTTAAACTTTTAGAGATAACTGCAGAAATAAAACTTCCCTTCTTCAAAGGTTCAGGCATTTTTAAATGCGAATGCCAACCACACACGCGCGCACACACACACACACACACACACACACACACACACACACTCTCTCTCTCTCTCTCTCTCTCTCTCCCATTGCAAACTCTAAATCATCTATAATTTGAGAGTTTGTCTCTTATGGAGTCCTAGAGATAAGCACATCATAAACATTTCTATAGCAACAAAATGTTTTTGAAGCCTGTTGTCTGTAACATTGCAAAGATTGTGTGTCATTAAGGCTGAATGTTGGAGAAGAGGAGGTTTGAGGGGAGTAACTGTTTATGTACAAATAAGTCAATACAGTAACTGGAAATCAACCCAAATTAAGTTGAAGTATTGAATGGCAGTAGGTAGAATACAGTGAACAAAAGCTACCGAGAGAGATTCAGGTCAGAAGATGGTGTTGACAACTGGGAGCAATTATTCCTTCAGGCCTCAAGATATTGATATAATGCTCTAGCAAAGAGGATCATCATTTGTCTGAGAGGAAAGAGATCTTCAAGACCATCTTATTCAAGACCCTCATTTGACAAAGAAAACTGAGGTCCAGAAGAGGAAGGCAGTTGTCTAAGGTCACATAAGGGGCACCAAGGATGTATACTGAGTTGTTTCTCTAGGGAGGCACTGTGGTGCTAGAGTAGAAAGAATTAAGAGGACCCAAGTTCAAATTACATCCCTTTATAGTTGCTACCAGGGTGACCTTGGGAGCAAGTCACTAAATCTCTCTCTGGGCCTCGGTTTCTTCATTTGTAAAATGAAGGGATGAACTAGGTGGTCTCTAAGGTTGCCTGAGCTCTAATCTATACCCAACAAAGTCAGTTTCCTTACCATGTCCCCTCACCCCACCACCTTTAACTACAATCTTTTCCTATTCTTGTTCCCTTGTACCAGCTCTGTCTGGGTAAAGTCACTCAGAACAAAGGAAGCCCACTGACTGGGTTCTGAATAGTGTTGGTTACAGATCTGATTTCCAAGTGTCTAAGTAGCCACCTTGATAGGATGGTCCTAAGACTCCAATTTTCCCAAACCAAAGACTATCTGTCCCTACATCAAGAAGCTCTTAATCTGCAAAGACCTTTGGGAGAAAGGTATTTATCTGACCATCAGCCCTAGGTAGATCATGCCTGTCTTGGGGAGTTGGACTGTTGCTGTCTTATTTTTATCCTTAATATGACCCTGAAACCTCACATTTCTCCCTTAAGCCTAATCAACTATCTACTCCAACCAATTTTAGGTATGTAGTCCTCTCGACCACATCATGGGAAACTACCACAATTTGCTCATTTACAGATGAGGAAACTGAGAAACTGAGAAAGGAAGTGACTTTCCCAATGTTATATGGCTGGCCATCTTTTAGTAGTCTGATTGGCCTGTCCAGCTGGGAAATACAGAAAAAAAAAAAGAAAGAAAAAAAACACAAGACAAGAAGAAGGAAGGAGAAGGAAGAGGAAGAGGAGAGAGAAGAGGAAGAAGGAAAAAAGCAAGAAGAAGGATAACAAAAGAAAAGTCTCAATGCAGGACATCTAAGGAACTGGATTATACTCTGGATACACTATTAATTAACTGTTTGACAATGGCTAAGTCATAGAACCATAGAATGTTAAAATCTGGAAAAGAACTTAGAGATCATCCATTTTAAGCCATTCTTTTTATAGACAATGAAATTGAAGACCAGAATGGATAAATGACTAGTGACAGCCAGTAGTAGTCCAGTCAAGTGCTCTTTTCCACTATACCTTATATTGCTGTTGAATCAAATGATGCACCTGAGGTCAGGAGGATCTAGGTTCAGATCCCTCTTCAGATACTGATTAGTTGCCTGAACCAAGACAAGCCAGGAATCATTCTAAGTCTCAATTTCTCCATCTGCAAAATGGGGGAATAACCCTTTGAAGCCTTTGTAAGGATCAAATGAAATAATTTATTCAAAGTGCTTTTGCAAAACTACATAAAGGTGCTCTGTAAAGGTGGTCAGGTAGTAGGATTAAGGGAATAAACAAAGTATTTCACACACACACACACACACACCCCCTTAGGGAGTAGGGAAGGGATTAAGCTCTATAAACTATGATTCTAAAATCTGAATCCAGAAGTTTTCCTCAACTGCCTGGCCAGTAAAATGAAAACCTCTTACACCCAAGTAAAAAGAGAAGTAGGGGCAGGCTAAGAGGGTGGTGGAGAAACAAGATATGAACAGCAAGGTGAATGAGATAGGAAGCCCCAGAACAAAATGAGGTGCTAAGTATTCCTTCCATGACACCCACTACAGAGAAGAAATTGGTACAGCTAGGACTGGGGAAGATTATTTTTTAAAGGGGAAATGGAAATGGAGGTTTGAGAGGCAACTAAGAAATCAGCAGATAGAGAACCACCAGTCTTAGGGAGAAATCCCAGGCTTGGGTCAAACAAGACCAACTGTTCTGTCTCCACAGTTTTCCTCCCTGTCCAAAGGATACAACGGGCTCCTAGCCAACCCCACTCCCCAACCACTCATGAAATTCCTTTGCATTTATTTATTTGTGTCCATGTCTTCGATAGGAAGTAAGCTCCTTGAAGGCAGGGGTTGTAGTAGTATTCCCGGTACTTAGGATAGTAGCTGGCACAGAGTAGGTTCTTCATATTAATAAATGCTTGTTCAATTGAACTGAACCGGCTAAGGGTATGGAGACTATTTTCCCAAATCAGGTACCACTGTGGCTGGGATTAGCAAGCAGGGAAGGCTGCCTCCTCCTTAAAGCTCCCAGGGTCTCTCCAGCTAGATGGGCAGAATCCTCACCCTGAGTCTTTATATTACTCCTCTCCCAGCTCCTGAGTGCTGTTGCTAAGACACCTTATTTTTCTGGAGGCTATGCTATATATATGGAGACATGCTAGTTAGTACTTGCCAAGAAGACTGAAGAGATGAGCCATCCCAATCCGGATGTGGCTGCCCTAAGAGAAGGGGACATTGAGGGGCAGGGAGGATTAGAAATGTCAGGTCTAGAAAGGAATTTAGTTTGGTGTATGGGAAAAGCACTGGATCTATTTCAAAGGATTCAAATCCTTGCTCTGCCATGTCCTTTCTTGGAGATTAACCTTCCCCTGATCTAAAAACAATCACCTGTAAAATTAAAAGAGGTCATCTATAATAAATATCTATAATAAATGCTTGTTGACTGAATGGATGAATGAATATTTCAACTCCCTCGGGTTACAAATGAGGAGACTGAGGTCCTAAGAAAGGAAATAATTGCCCTAAGTTCACTGCTGGTGGCACAGTGGATTGAGTGCTAGGCTCAGAATCAAGAAGAGCTGAGTTCAAATCCAGCCTCAGATACTTACTACCTGTATGACTGGGCACAAGTCACTTAATTGCTGTCTGCCTCAGTTTCCTCAACTGCAAAATGGGGATAATAATACCTACCTCGCAGTAAGGATCAAATGAAATGATACTTGCAAAGTGCATGGTACAGTGCCTAGCACATAGTAGACCCTTAATAAATGTTTGTCCTCTCCCTCTCCTTTCCCCATACCCAAATCTGATGGGACAAAGCAGCTGTAAAATAGAGGGAAAACCTCATTATTCACAATGACAATATTATTAATCATAATCTCAGTTCATATTTATATAGCATTTTACAATTACAAGACACTTTTCATATATCATCTGACCAGCTATTCATATAAAACCCTGTCAGGGATAGGTAAGTGATGCAAGTGTGGTTATGCACAGTTTATATAACAAGAAACAGGCCCAGAAGAAAAACATCTGGTGCAAGGTCACACAACTAGTAACTGGAAGAACTAATACCCATATCTCTTAATTCCACTGTCAATGCTTTTTTTTTATATCCATCCATTTCATTAATTTGGAATTCATGGTCATTCTGGACTGGGGGTGGGCCAGATTGTGACAATCTTTAAAAGTCAAGTGTAGGAGTTTTTATTTTATTTGGAAGCAATTAGAAGTCATGGGAATTTACTGAGTAGTGATATTATTAGATATGTGCCTCAGGAAAATCACTATGGCAGCTGTGCGGAGGATAAATGGGACTGGGGAGGGACTTGAGGCACGGAGGCCAACGAGTAACCTATAATAATAGTGTAAGGACAGAGGTGAAAGGGACCTGAACTAAGGTGAGGGAAGAGGAGGAGACAGACAGGAGAGATGTTGTAGAGGTAAAAATGGCAAGACAGACTGAGGAATTGAGGATAATGACAAGGTTATAAACTTGGGTAAGTCCCTTCCGGCTCAAACTCCCCCAGAGATGCAAAAGTCCTGCAGCCCCTTAAATGATCTTTTTTTCCTTTTCCCTTATATTTTAAAAAAAATAACATTTTTGCCCAATTACACATAAAACAATTTTTAACATTCAGGTTTTTTTTTTAAGTTTTGAGTTCCATAAATGATCTTTTGAATGTATATTCTGGCTCAAAATCAATGATCCTACAATACCCCTCATTTTATAGATGAAGAAATTGAGGCTCAGGGAGGTGAAGCAATTTACCAGAGATAAAAACAGTTAGTCAATGGCATGGTCAAGCACGAAACCAAGGTCTTTAGGCAACCAGTCCAAATACTCTCCACCATATAACAGTTTCTGTATATTAGATTTCTCATTTAAACTGGTCTTTCCCCTTAATTAATCAGTTAGGGAATTTTTACTGTACAGTCAAATCTCAATTAAGTTCACATAGCTAATTCACTTTATGAAATCTCTACCACAATTTCTTACATCTAGGCTATCTCCCTCCCACACCCGACACATTCCTCAACCATCATGTTCAGATACTGAAAAAAAAAAAAAAGATTAATCTTAGTAAACATGCCAAATAACTTTTCAACTTGTATGAATTGATGTAGAGCGCAGTGAGAACTAAGAAAACAAGCTACAAGGACTAGAATAAATAGCAATGAACACAATACTAAAATGAAATAACTGTATATACTAAGTAATTATAATAACTGAGCTTTCAGCAGGGAGGCAGGAAGGGGCACTTCTTTCAATGTAGAAAATACAGACATTTTCAGACCTGGCCACTGTGTGAGTGGCTTTTGTTTAACTATATTTTTCTGTTTTGTAGCAGGGTTTATGGTGGGAAAGTCACTGAGAAACGGCTATTAAGTATAATTTTTAAATGATAGTAGTACTACTTGAACATATCAAAAAAAGAACTATAATTTCACTGATATGGGTGGGCTGGTGTTAGTCTCTAATTTTCTAAGAGGACCAATGACCTCATATGGTGATGTCTTGACTCCTGCATGAACTGGATTTAAGTGAGGCAGAGCTGGGCAAAGCTGTCAGCCTCACTCTCTCTTCCAGAGTCATTTAAGGCCAGTGGCAAAACAAAAGTCAAGACTAGCAATGGCTCAGGATGCAGTGGATACCCTGGCATATTCGCCAAGCTCCAGGCGCTCCACAGTGCCTGCTTCAGCCGCCTTTGGGACTGTTGGAACAAATTGTTCTCTTCTGCTCATTCTGAGGGGAAGTCTTCACATGCTTGGGGCAGACATCCCCAAGTCACCCACGGGTTTGAGGTCTGTCAGTTACCCTCAACCTGATTTTACCTGTCTGATGAGGTGGTTTACCAGGGTGTGGCCACTGCACATGCTACAGCTTCTTGTAGACACAGGTGAGAGCTGAGTACTAGGCAGACACTAAAGATGGATGAGCAAGCCTTCACACCAGTGTGAGTACTCTACCACAGATAGAATGTAACCTTTCATATTAGTGTGACTGGAAGGGGGCAGATCCAACGATTCAGGGTCCAATTCTTAAGGTATACTTATTATCAGTATGGTCTTGGACAAGTCTCAGTTTCTTCATTTCTAAAATGTAGAATTGGACTAGAAGACCTCCAAAGATCCCTACCATATTTCAATCTATTATCTTTTCTCCAAATGAATAATAACAACAATCATTATTTATATAGTGCTTCAAGGTAAAGTTTGTAAGCACTTTACATATGTCATCTCATTTGTTTCTTACACATTAAAACATAGGTGCTATCATTTTCTCATTTTACAGATGAGGAAACTGAGGCAGAGAGAGAGGTTAAGTGACTTGCTGAGGGTCACACTGGTAGTATGTGTGTGGGGTAGGAATGGAACTTAGGTCTCCTGACTTCAAGTCTATTGTTCTATCCACTGTACCACCTAGCTGCCAGAAAATACTCAACTTAGAGCTGGAAAGGGATCTTAGAGACCATTTATTAATTATTATTATTTTATTTATAATTTATATGTGAAATATATAATATTTATAATTAATTAATTATTATTAAATATTTATTGAGTGCCTACTATGTGCTGGGAACTGTGGATGCAAATACAATGAATGAAAAAATCTTCAACCCTGCCTCCTCCACCTTCTAGTTACAGATGAAGAAATGGGGTCCAGAGATGTTAAAACAATTTTCTGAGGGCCACCACCCAGGTAGTCTGGGTTTGAATCCAGGTCCTCTGAGTCTAAGTCCACTGTCTCTTTCAATTGCATCATGCTGGCCCAAGCCAACTTTATAAGCTCCAAATATTTGTGATGTTGTTTATATGGGAAAAGAGGAGTACCCAATAAAAGACCTGTAACTTTTAGAACACTGGTTGTTCATTCATACTGGGGAAAAATGTTTGTAATGTGACTTGGAAAAATTACTATGTGGCAGAAATAGCTCTGAGTTATGATGGGTTACTAACAAAGGGCATGGGGAAGAAAAAATCACATCCCTTTGATCATGCCGTCTTTCCCCTAAAATGTCAGTGGAGAAATGAAAGATAAGAGGAGAATATGTAATTCAATTTTGCCAAGCATTTTTTGAGGGAGGATGGATGGAAACCAGCTGTTGTCCATATACCCTGAAGTCAGAAAAGAAAGAAAAGATTCAGACATCTGGAAGAGTTTCTGCATAGGGAAATGGGTGCCTGAAAGGGAGTAGGGAATCTTCTTCAAAATTAGGTTTTAATTTTTCTCTGGCTAGGATGGTAGACTCCCCAAATCTTTCCCAATTTCCCCAACCAGTAATTCAAATCTCTCAAGCTACTCTATTTGATTTTTCCCCTGTAGCAAATAAGCAATGTTGATACTTAAGGCAAGCAGGACTAAACAGGTACACAATTCATTTGGGGCTGGGAGAGGTTATTCTGACTAACTAAATGTTAAAGTCAATTTTTTCTAAGCTGCTTAAGGATTTGGCACCCTGGAGACAAAGGCTCAATTACCCAACCCTAGTTACAGTTCTGCTTACAAAATTTACCATAAGATCATTTTCTAACTAGTATTATAGTTATTTTCATAATCACCTTATCACCCCCCAACTAAAGTGTAATATCTTCAAGGGCAGGATTTATGTCCTGTTTTCATTCTAATTATTCACAGAACTTAGTATAATGTCTTGAATGCAATGGCTTCTTGACAAATTTATGTTAAATTAAATGAATCCTCATGATACCTAGAGTGAAGGATTCAGAAGGAAAAAAAAATGACTTCATGGATCTAGGTATAACAGGACAGTTTCAGGTCCATCATGATTAAAAGAATGGAAAGCCCAACATCACATCTACACAAAGATACGCAGACATTTTTCTCCAGCCTTAATCCTAGGTATTGCTTTAAATGTGTTGGCTGTCTAAAGTAATGGAATCATAGCATCATAGATTCCCAAGGGTTGGAAGAGGGTAACAGTGATTTTTTTCATCTGAGAGAGAGTCATCTAGTCTTTCTTGAATACCTCCCCCCCTCAATTGGAGGGATAGGGAACCCACTACGCTTTTCAAGGAAGTATACTTTCCCTTTTGGAAAGATCTCATTGTTACAAAGTTTTAAGCTATTGTTTCTAATTCTGCTCAACTAAAACAAAGCAATTCTAATTTCACTTTTACATGTTATCCATCATATACTTGAAAGGTCACTATTAATTACCACCCAAACCTTTGCCAAGTGAAACACTCCCAGTTCTTTCAACTGATGCTCAAAAAGCATGGTTTCCACTAGGCTCATTATTCCGGTAGCCATCTTAAAAACATGCTTGAGTATGTCAATGTCCTTCCCAAAACATTGACATCAGAACAGGATACAATACTCCAAATGTAGTCTGACCAAGACAAGTACCTTGGGATAATCTTTCACAAATATGCATCTATGAATATAGCCAACAGTGCTAATTTTGAAGGCTGCCATATCCCACTTCAACTAATATTGAACATGCAGTTCACTGAAACTCTCAGGTCTTCTTTTATTCATTTGAACTGCTGCCTACTCATATTCTCATTAAGTATTTATGCAGTTGACATTTTGAACCCATGGCTAAGGTTTTATACACTTTTTTCTCTTAAATGTAATCTTATTAGCTTTGGTCAACCATTCTAGCCTCTTGAGATCTTTCTGGACTCAGATTCTGACTTTCAACATGTAAACTATCCTTCTTAATTTCATGTCATCCATGAATCTGATAGATACATTATTTTACATTTTCATCCAAGTAACTGAGAAAAATATTGAAAAGTACAAAGCAATGGACAGATCTCTGAGGTATTCCATTAGAAACCTCCCCTCCATTGTAGCATCTACTGGGCAGTCTTTGTGGTGAACAACAAAAAAAAAAAAGTACTGACAAAAGCAAAAATAAAATATAAATTGTAAAGTCCTTTAGTGATCTTAACCTTTAAGTATTCAGTTTGAGATTCTTACAGCACTGTGCCCTTCACTTCTGTTGAGGAAGCATGGGGGTGGGGGGAAGCTTTGGATCTAAAACAAGTGGTCCTTGAGTTTGAATCCAAGATCTAGCATTTATTGCTTATTTGAATTTGGGCAAGCCATTAAATATCTAAGGCATCAGTTTCCCTTTCTGTCAAATGAGTAGTTTGGTAATGACAATTTCAGATGTAGTATCCAACTCTAAAGTCAAATTCATCTATTCAGGAAGGTTTTCCTCTCCACCCCCTACATTCTTTTCCCTCCCTCTGGAAACCAAAATGGATCTACAAAAGAATTATTATAAAAAACAATCACTTTAAAGTTTGCAATGTGTTTTACACATATGACCAATAAGAATACTCTAGGGGCAGCTAGGTGGCACAGTGGATAGAGCCGGCCTTGGAGTCAGGAGGACCTGAGTTCAAATCCGGCCTCAGACACATAACATTTACTAGCTGTGTGATCCTGGGCAAGTCACTTAATCCCATTACCTAGCCCAAAAAAAAATATTCTGACAGAAGTACTACAGGTATCTGGAAGAGAATTGTACCCTTGACATAAAATACAAATACTGACTAATCTCACCCCTTCAATACTAAGGACATTTGAAAATCTGAGGTTTAATTGTGACTTTAAGGACTTAGGGTGAAGCTTGTCTCATGCCTCTCCACAGAAGAGTGGTGAATTACAGCTGTCAAACGTGCCATACATTTTTTGTCAAGGTCAGTGCAATGACTTCATTTTCCTTGGCTGTTTATTTGTTACAAGGGAGTGTTTCTATTGGTTGGAGGTTGGGAATTGGGGGAGGGAATGGTAATTAGAAGTGATGGTGATACACAGAAAGGAGCAACAATAAAAGATTTAAAGAGGAATTTTTCTAAAAAAAGAGGAAATACTTTTATCTTACATTTATTCAAGGAGTTTCCTGAATAAATCCAAAGGAAAGGTATCAGGCTTTGAATAAGATGTGAAGTCAAGAATTGGTCTAATAAAAAAACCGACTTGAAGATACTCAAGTATTCATATTATTCATGTTAGGGAGAACAAAAAGCCAGAAGCAGGGGAGGAAAATGTAACTCACTTCATTTTTCTCCAAATGACAAGCACCTAGGAACGTGCTTTATTGTTCTTGCTCTGTCTTTAAATACTGCAATTCCATAAAATATGGGGCAGGGTTGGTTTTGGGCACCTATTCACCAGTCCCCTTTCTTTGACTCTTCAATCTTGCCCCTTGTTCTCATCCACCCCATCTGTGTCCTGTTCCTGTCAGTCCAGAAGAATGCCGAATCCATAAGGATAGGGATGGTTTCTTGCTCATCCTTGTATCACCAGTCCTAGTATGGTGGATGCACAGACAAGAACAACTAGTAAATGTTTGCTGAATTGAAATCGATTCAATCCCAGTTAAACCATTATTTGAGAAGAGGTTACGGTACAGTCCCTTTCCAGGAATATGGAGGATTGAAAGATTTTAGAATCAGAAGTGACCTTAGAGCTTTTCAAGTCCAACTCTTTATGGACTTTGAAGAAACTGAGACCCAAAGTTGGAAAATAACTGCCTTGCTTGTAAATTTAGCCAGGATTAAAACCCAGGTCTTTAGACCGTAGCCCCAGATTCTTTCTACGATCCTGTGTTGCGCTGCTAAGTAGAGCATTCTTAAAGATCTATTTGCCTATGGCCCAAAGGAATGAATTTGTAATAGGAGAATTTTAGGCAGAAATCCTCCTCCTTTAGGAAGATATATTTTTGGATATTGGAGCAGCAAGGTGGTATAGTGCATAGAGCTCTGGTCCTAGAGTCAGGAAGATTCATCTTCCTGAGTTCAAATCTGGCCTCAGACATTTACTAGCACGGTGACCCTGGGCAAGTCACTTAACCCTGTTTGCTTCAGTTTCCTCATCTGTAAAATGAGTTGGAAAAGGAAATGGTAAATCACTCTAGTACCGTTGCCAAGAAAACCCCAAATGGGGTCACGAAGAGTCAAATATGACTGAACAAATTTTTGGATAATACTCCTCATATTATACTAAGGAATAGACTGCTGACACCCCAATTACTATGAAGATAGGCCCTAGTTACAAGTATATTCATGCGTGACCACAGTTTGAGACATTCTTCCAAACTACCTCCCCACAGAGAAATTATCTCAATGGCCCAAAGAAGAGAAGCAGTAACTGTCTTCACTTCCCTCCACCCCGGACTATGGTTCCCCTGTAAGGAGCCAGACTTCAAGTCATTTTTAATCCCACACTGACTCTTCCCTTTTTCACCCCCTTAGCACATGGAGGCTGCTTCCCCATAGTCTGGCTGCTAAGTCAGAGGAATGAAAATTAATTTTTAATAGGAGGAACAAAAAACAAACAAACAAACAAAACCCAAAAGAATCTGCTGGGAGAAAAGGAACCATTAAACACAAGCCAAAGTTAAACAAGGGTGATAATTTGCAAACAAAAATCAAACAAACAAAAAAAAAACTGCCTTGTGTTATATGTATCACTGATTCTCTTCAGTTTAGATGGAAAATTAGTCCATGCCTACAAGAATGATGTGCTGAATATGAACAAAACAAGCTGAATAGAGGCAGTCCCAAATCTTTTTCAACATGCATTTATTATATGCCTACTATCTACAAGACACCATGCAAGGCACCAGTGAACAGGAGATACAAAGACAAAAATGAAACAATTCCTGCCCTCATGAAGCTTACATTTTTGGGAAGTGGGGGTAAGGGTGTGGGTGGAGAGAACAACATAAATAAATATAAATGCAAAACAAAAACAAAATACTAGGTAATTAAGGGTAAAGAACACTAGGGGAATCAATCAGTCAAGTAGCATTTATGAAACACTTACTATGTGTCAGGTAGGGCAACTAATGAGCTGGAGACGGAAATGGCAACCCACTCCAATATCTTTGCCAAGAAAATCCCACTGAGGGTCATGAAAAATAGGACATGACTGAAAACAACTGAACAACAACAACAAAAAAAATGTGCTGGATACCAAAGAGACAAAGAAAGGCTGAAGAAAGGAGGCAGACTGAGCTAGACCCTGAAGAGCTAGGAATTCCAATAAGTGACGGTGAGGAAGTTGAACAGTAAGGATGAGAGGCTTCCATTGCAACGGCACAAGGTGGGAAGTAGAATGCCATGTATAGGAATCTGCCCTCTGTTAATTATCCCCAATTTATCCTGTTTATACATTGCAGTTTGCATTTTATCTTCCCCATTACACTATGAATTCCTTTGAGAGCAGGGACCATTTTTCTGTCTTTCTTTATATCCCCAGAGCATAGCACAGTGCCTGGCACCTAGTCAGCATTTAGTAAATGCTTGTTGGCTGACTTACTGACAGTTTAGTAGATACACAGAATTCATGAAGGAAAATGATATGAATTATGTCTGGAAAGACAGGCTGGAACCAGACTTGTGAGGATCTTTTTAAAAAATACTGAATTACAGGAATTTTGATTTTATCCAAGAGGAAACAGGGAGTCAGTGAAGCTTCTTAATTAAGCAAAGACGAGAGAGACATGGCCCTCAAATCACTAGACAATCATAGCGGGCTACTGATCCCTAAATACCAGTGTGGGATGCCCTGTGGGCAGGTTGGCTTCCAACAGCAAAGGGGAGGATGCAGTGAGCTGTCCATTCAACACAGACTGTAATGTTGTACAAGTACAGTTGGAAAGCACCAGGAAAAGCTAGAGTGAAGTTAAATCAGGTGGTGTCTGGCTCTTTCTATAAGAAATGATGCATTTGGGTCCCATCTGCATAGGTAGAGGAAGTTTCCACACCAGTAATATCCTATACCAAGTTAAAATTGTAACTATAGACCAAACAAAAGAACTTCAGCAGCTGTCCAAGTTAATACAGTAAGTAAGAGCAGACACATTTATACAACACTGTTAAATTTACATAGAGAGCTTCTTGGGGCGGGGGGAGGCAATTGAGGTTAAGTGACTTGCCTAGGGTGACACAGCTATTAAGTGTCTGAGGCTAGATTTGAACTCAGGTCCTCCTGACTCCAGGACCAGTATTCTATCCACTGTACCACCTAGCTGCTCCTAAGGACTGTCTTTTTTTTTTTTTTTTTTACTTTTTCTGGTATCTCCAGTACTTAGCACAGTGTCTAGCACATAGTAGGTGTTTAATAAATGTTTCCTGAGCAGACAACCCAGTGAAGTAACTATCTCAAGTATTAGTATTCCCATTTTACAGATAAGGAAACTGCAGCCTAGGACAGTTAAATGGGGCTTTCCCACAGTGACATACACAACTAATAAGTCAAGACCTAAATCAACAATTCCTGATTCCAAATCCAGTGCTCAATTCATCATAGTCACCAGCTGCATCACTAAGTGAATCTGGGGACATTCCACCCCCCTGGAGAATCACTGAGGGGCAAAGGTTATGGGCCCAGTCCATGAATCAGTAGACGTGAGAAGCAATGACTTGGACAAAAGACCATTTAAGGAGCCACGAAGATTATAAGAACATACAGAACTCAATGAACTATATAAAGCACGTGCGCACAATCACACACACACACACACACACACACACACACACACACACACACACGAAGATGCAACAGAAAGAAAGCCAAGCTCAGGGGCAAATAAACACAATAATATTAATGCTATATTCCAAGCTCAATGTTCATGCTGAGAGATGAGAGAAGGGAAAGGGGGGAGGAAGTGGCTTCCATGCAGTCCTGGAGGCCTGTCTGAAGGGGGCCAGAGCAGCAAAGGAAAAGCTAGAGAAAGAAAATGTTTCAGAAGTTCTGAAAATAGAATGCATGAAGGTGTGGGTTATTGGACGGAATGCTGAACATGCGGTCAGAAAGATGCAGGTTCAAAAAGGTTCAGGGTCAGAACCCCTGTTTGCTATGTGACCATAGGTAAGTGTCTTCATTTCTCAGGGCCTCAGGGGATTCTCTAAAACTTATCTATTGAGGTACTGACATTAGGAGGAATGCCACTAACAGAAGCACAGATATTTAATTACTAACCAATGGGGAAGGTATGGAATGGGAATTATGTGAACTAAATGGTGAGGCACAGTGCCCAGAATACAGGACTGGGAGTGAGAACTGATCCATTCTGTTTTACCATAAAATAAGACTTTTAACATTAGCATTACCACCTCTTTCTGGGACTCAGACTCCTCATCTGTAAAAATTGGGGTTCAGACCAGGTGATCTCTAAGGTACCATTCTATGGTTCTATAAGATCAAAGGAGTAGCAAGGTCGGGGCCGGTCAGGCAGAAAAAAATGAGAATGGAAGTTTAGAAAGATCAGAGCTGACAGGTTATCTTCAGGGCACAGAGGGCTGAAGATCGAATAACTCATGACAAGGACAACAATCATCATTAAGAAGCTGTTATTCTAAGTGATGAAAATGTCCATACCTTTTGACCCAGACATCCTACTGTTAGACATAAACCCCACGGAGGTCAAAGATTAGAAAAGGTGCCGTCAACATCAAAATAATTACAGCAGTATTTTACATAGTAAAGGACTGGAAACAGTGAGCATCCATATTAGAGAACAGCTAAAGAAATTATGGAATGAAAATATAATGGGCTCTTAGGACACTGTAAAGATCAAAGGAAAATACAGAAAAACCTCAGGAAGACGTCCTAGAATTAATATCAAGTGAAACAAGCCAGACCAAGAAAACAATCTACATAATAGTAACAATAAATGTAAATAATAACAAAACAAGAAAACAATTATCACTGAAATTATAATGACAGAGCTTGGCCTGAAAGAAAAGATAAAAGAAAGTACCTCCCTACCTCCCTACCCCTCTTCATTGCTAAGATGATGGCTTAGAGTATGGGTATAGAGCATGGCATAAAATGTCAAATTTTTTTCAATATTTTAGCTAGTTTTTTCCCCTATGTTTTATTCTTTGTTATAAAGAATGCCTCTCTGGGCAAGAGGGTGGAGAAAGGAAATCACTGGGAAATGTAGGTGATGCTAAAATTAATTTTAATTTTTAAAAATCTTTGCTACAAAGGGCTTTCTGCAGAGGGACAGAGAAGGTACACATCAGCTATGAAGGTGATATAGGAAAAAAAGCTATCAATAAAATTTTCTTCTAACAGAAAAATTTTTATATTAAAACTTTTCTCTCTAGATATATAGTTAATTTTATTTTTATTTTCAGTTCCACATGCTCTCCTTCCCTTCACCCCCTCCCCCAACCTACTGAGAAGACAAGAAATATGATTCTCATTATACATATACAATCATGCAAAAAATATTTCCACATTAACCACGTTCAGGGTAGAGAGGTTGTGGAAGAAGCTAGAAAAAGAAAAAATGCTTCCGTCAATTCTTTTTCTGGAGATGGATGGCCTTTTATATCATGAATTCTTTGGAGCTGTGGTGAATCACTGAGTTGATTAGAATTGTTCAGTCACTGAGTCATGTCCAACTTTTCAATGACCCTGTGGACCACTGCATACTAATACTATTCATAGGGTATTCTTGGCAAGGATACTGGAGTGGTTTGCCATTTCTTTTTCCAGTGGATCAAGAGAATGAGTTTAAGTGACTTGCCCAGGGTCATACAGCTAGCCAGTGTCTGAGGCTGGATTTTAACTCAGGTTTTCCTGAAACTGAGCCATTCAACTCCAGCTGTCCTGGTCAGAATTACAAAGTTTTAAAAGCACTTAGTTATATAGTTATAGTGAATGGGCCAATACTAGATACTGTACAGGGGAAGGAGCTGAGGAGGAGAGAAATGGACATAGGACAGATAAAACTCCTTTGCTCCAGGAGTTTACAATCTAGGGTAAACAATACGAAACATGAGGCTACATGAGCAGTAGACAAAAAAAAAAAATCAGATTAAGAAATAGACAGTAATACATCTATATCACAGCCAGAGATGGAATTATAGCTAATGTATATAACAAAGAAGAAGACTTGCAAGTATATAACTTACACTTCTGTTTACACATCTATTCCCAGAGCAAAATGCTTAAGAGGGAGCTTCTGCCTTAATTACAGATCTGTCACCAATGAAATTATATCTGTATTATATCATTTCATATGGGAAAACTGGGCTCAGTCACTATTTTATGAGTTAAAAGTTCTAATTAAAGCAAGAGGCCTTGGTTAACCAGCCAATCTTTTAAATAGAAATATAACAGAATCATAAATCATCACATAATAGCAACTGCCCTGTGTGGTAGCAGCTCTCACCCTCAATAAATAATCTTTTTTTTTTTCTTTTAAACTTGGAGTTTCCTATTTGGCCCAATTTCCTGACGTTCTAGTTGGAGTTCCACAGTGGTCTCTCTTTAGGTATCAGGGGGTAGATGGGTACATACCCTCAAAGAACAACCTCAGGAGCACGCTTGCTCTCACTCTCTCTCTCTCTCTCTCTCTCTCTCTCTCTCTCTCTCTCTCTCTTTCTCTCTCAAGGTTTCAGAAAAAGAGGTTCCTCTACCTCCAAGGAAGTCCCTCATTTTTTCTGACTAGACACTTTCTGACTGACTCATTTCTGACAGAGCATATTTAAACTTTGCATCCCCTCCAGTGGCTTGTATGGTACCCTTGCACACAGTAGGCTCTTAACAAAGGTTAAATGAATGAATTGCATATCTGTGTGTCTGTATAAATGAATGAAAGAATCCAGTTTAGGAAGTCTGGATGGTAAGTAAAGCTACCTCTGCTCCTGAGGAAGGCAAGAAGACAGAGAACCTGGACAAAAAGCCAAGCATCTGGGTGATAAAATTCCATGAGGTGATGAACACAGTTCCACAAGAGAGGAATTTACCCCTGTTGCCATTACAAAGACCCAAGAAGTCAAGAGGACAACATTCTTCACAGTATAATCTAGGGTCACATGCTAAGTTAGCAGCAATGCCAAAACTGGACTAATTTGCACCTCCTTTCCTCTTCAATAATGACCCCAGGCTTAAACTGAAAGGCTTCTCTAAACCTGCTTCTTCCTAAATCAACTCATCTTTCCTCCCCAAGCCTGTTCAGAGTTCCCCTTCAGGGATTCCATTAGCTCAATGAAAACCACTAATATTCTGGGTTTCCATTAGCTTGATGAAATATTAATATTAGTAACAGAAGCAGCAAAATAATGAGATAATAATGACTTATTTACAAAGCATTCCTTCACAACAGCCCTGTAAGGTAGGTGGTACAATAGCTGACATTTATCTACTCCACTCCAATTCAACAAGCATTTATTTTTTGGACCAGACTTGTGATTTCATTGGTATATGGAATTCCAGTGAGAAAATAATCTTCACCAATGTCAAGGGATATCTGCTTTTCAATTTAGAGTTTTAGAAAGCTGCGCAGAGCACTGAGAGGTTGAGTAACTTGCTGAAAGACATGCAGTCGGAGGCAGTTCTTGAACTCGTCTTTCTAGAAAGGACACTTCTCTATCCTTGCTTCCCAATAAGCCTTTAATATGTGTAAAACATTGTGCTAGACACAAAGAGAGAAGTGAAAATATTCCCTACCCTCAAGGAATTTATATTCTACTAGATAAATTTTCTAGAATTTCCAGCATGTTCTTGGGCAAGTTCTCTAAGTCTCAGTTTCTTTATCTATTTAATGAGGGGGCTGGACTAGATTACCTCTGGGTCCTTTCCACCCCTAGATCTATGGTGCTATAATCCCTAAGGTTCAGAGGGCACATTATACTCCATTATTTGCTTTAATCTTTAGCTCATTCTTCCCAGCTCAAAGCCTATGGTTGATAGCCTTGGCATGGAGGGAAAAGGAGTTAATGTGTAAAGTCTCCACAATCCAGCTGCAGCTGAAACTTTAAATAATTGCTATGACCATTCTAGGTGCTGCCACTTGTAGTTCTAGAGCCTTTAAGCAAAAACCATGAAACAACTATATGAGCTCTTGATTGCCCGGGGGCAATTTCCAGTCATCCTGATCTATATCTTGCCACTGGACCCAGCTGGCTCCAGAGGAGAAAGTGAGGCTGGTGACTTTGCACAGCCCTCCCTCACTTAAATCCAATTCACTTGCGAGTCATGTCATCACCTTCCTGATGTCATGGTCCTCTCCAAAAATGAAAGACAAACAACAACAACCTCGGTGCTCAGGCAGATTCCTGAAGCATCTACAACAGAGATATCAAGTGTGCAAGCGTGTGCAGGGCTGCTGTCAAACTCCCAAGTGGGGCTAGAACCAAATTAAAATATAATTGGGAAATTTAACAAAATAAATAAAAACACAATATAGATAATATTAATTTGTAGTTTTCTAAGTCAAGATGGGACCCAAAGGGATCTGTTTCTACTTAAGTTTGACAGCCTTGCTTGTTTTGAAAAACTTCACTGTAAATGTTCCATTTTGTAACTATAGTTCAATTTTTGTCTTTTGTAAGTAGAATCTCCATTATACATTTTTTTTTAACAAATCTCCCTTCTCCTGTGAGGCTCTCCTATTCCCCAACATAGTTGTCTTAATCTACTAATCATTAACCTCTCTCTGTATTTTATTTCCCACCCCAACTCTCTCCTTTCCATATAACCATATTACTGTCAAGCACACCAAACATCCTCTTTGTCACACAGGCTGGGAACATCAATGTCATACTCTGCTCTTCTTTTTCATTCACCACACATAGCCAACCTGTGGCCAAATTTTGTCATTTCTATTCTTTCAACATCCCTCTTACATAGATTCACTATGCTAACAACACCATCACCACCCTGGTTCAGGTCCTCATCTCCTCTAGCCTAGATAATTGCAAGAATCTCTCAACTGACCTTGCTGCCTAAACTCTCTCCATGCTCCAATCCATAAAACTCTGGCTATGTCACTTCCCCTCACCCCACCCCCAATTAAATTCCAGGGTCTCTCTGTTAACTATAGGATCAAATACAAAGTCCTCTATTTGGCATTTAAAGCTCTTCTCAACCTTCCCACCTTCTACCTTTCTTACACTTTACTGTCTTCTATATACACAGTAAGATCAGGCCAATCAAGCCATACAAGTCTACTTCTTGTTTCTCAACTTTTTTTACCTTTCCACCACTGACCCATGACTGGAATGCTCTCCCTCCCCCCTTCCCACCTGTTAAGTTTCCCTTGTTCCTTAAAGTCTCAATGCAAATGTACCTTCTGCAGGAAATCTGTCCCGCCCTGCCCTACCACACCCCACACCCCCCATGCTACTATGCCTGGTCCTCTGACATTACCTTCCATCTACCCTGTATATATTTTGAACATACTTAGATATCTCTATCTATTTTCATATGTTTCCCCCACCGAATTTTAAGTTCCTTGAGGGCAGTGACCCTTTCCCCCTTTCTTTGCATCCTCTGTGCTTAGTACAGAACCTGGCACATAATAATCACATAATAAATGCTTGCTGATTGACCAACCAATAATGACTGAGCACCTACGGGAAGAGGACTACGGTACCTGCCAAAGATAAAAACCAGTATAGAACGGAAGCCTTCAAAGAGCTAAAAAATCTCAAAACGGAGATGACATACACATAAAAAGATAAATAACCGTATATAAGAACAAAACCTACTAGGTATCAAATGAGTCTTGCAGACTCATGTCTGTAGTTTCATAATCTCCACATGGATGAGGTTGGCAAGAAAAAAAAGGGAGGGGGCAGAGGGGAATACCAAATGATCCTACTTAAATAGGGCAGATCAGGGCTACATTGGGAATTTCTGATTTACAGATTTGAGAGGCATGCATGTTGGTAAGGAGAGTCCTGGACCTGAAATAGGGAGATAGCTGGATGTGAATCCCTTCAACAATGCTTATAAATTGCATGACCTTAGGCAAGTAAAAGTTAACTCAACCATCTATGAGTCTCAGTTTCCCTATTTGTAAAATCATGATAATAAAACAAGAACTATGTATCAGTTACTAATGGGGGAAGGGGAAATGCTTCGGGGAAGCATCCTTCACACATGAAGGAAGCAATTTTTCTAAGAAAAAAGATATACACAGCAAAGAGTCAGCCCTTTAGACCAAGAAGTAGCAAAGTGCTAAAAATACAAAAGTTCAATTAGGGCTTAAATAAAATTATGAATGAGACTTATTACAGTAGCTAGGTGGCACGGTGGATGGAATGATGGGCCTGGAGTCAGGAAAACTCATCCTTCTGAGTTCAAATCTAGCCTCAGACACTAGCTGTGTAACCCTATGCAAAGTCACTTAACCCTATTTGCCTCAGTTTCCTCAACTGTAAAATGAGCTGGAGAAGGAAATGGCAAACCACTCCAGTATCTCTGCCAAGAAAACCCCAAATGGGGTCACAAAGAGTTGGACACGACCGAACAACAACATGAATAAGACTTAAGCTAGGCATAATCAAAGGCATTGAGATGGGAATGAGTCAGAGGTGGTCAAAAGATTCTGAAGAGCTCAGTGTGAAGAAAATTCAGTAAGGTCAATATCCAACTGATCCCTATTACTCTAGCATAAGGTCATGTAGAGACAAGGCTCATATATTTCTATGTTGTCTACCCTTATTAGAATGTAAGCTCTGTGAAAAAAGGGCTTGTTTCATTCAGTTTATTTGTATCCCCAGCACTTGGCACATTAGTAGGTGATGCAGTGGACAGAGAGCTGGACCTGGGATCAGGAAAACCTGAGTTCAAATCCAGCTTCAAATTGCTACTGGATTGTGATCCTGGGCTAACCTCTGTTTGCCTCAATTTCCTCTTCTGCAAAATGGAGATGATGATAGCATCTATGACCCAGGGTTATTATAAGGATCAAATGAGATAAATTTGGTAAGTGATTAGCACAGTGCATGGTTTACCCAAATGCTCACTCCCTTCCGTCTCTTAATAATTGCAACTGAAAAGCAGGTTGAGACCAGACATTGGAGGGCCTCAACTGTCAAGCTAAAAAGTTTGGCCATTAACAATAGAAAAACCACAAAGGTTTTTTCACATAGAAATGCCATGAGCAAAAGTGCTTTATTTTAGGACTATTAAACAGAGATCAGCATGGCATAGTAGATATACAGAGTGCTTTACAACCTAAACGACATCTTTTCTAATACTTTAGCTGCATTACCACAAGCAAATCACTTAACAGTTTCGTGTATGATCCTTTCCTTATGTTGACTTTATCAACTTTTTAGTTGAGAATTTAAAAATTAATAAAATGAGGGAATTAAAAATTATTAAATTTATTATTAAATAATTTATAAAATATTATTAAATATAAATTTATTAATGATCAAAATTTATTAAATATCTAGTATACATCAGAAACTGTATTAGACACTTAGAATACAAATGGAATCCTGTCCATAAGGAGATTCCATTCTATCAAGAGGGACAACATGAAAATATGTGAGTAGATACAAAATAAACAGAAGGAAATTTAGGGAAGCAGGATACAAAGCAACTGGAAAGGTTTCACATAGATGATGGTATTTAAGATAGGTCTTTTTTTTTTTAAGGCAATAGGGGTTAAGTGACTTGCCCAAGGTAACACAGCTAGTGCGTGTCAAGTGTTTGGTCTGAGGCGGGATTTGAACTCAGGTTCTCCTGATTTCAGGGCCGGTGCTCTATCCACTGTGCCACCTAGCTACCCTTAAGATAAGTCTTGAAGAAAATAAGGGACCCAATGAGGTGAAAGTGAGGAAGCAGAGCATTCTGGGATAGTCAATATAAAGGCAAGGAAATGGGTGATGGGAGATAGAGGGCCACATGTAAGGAAACTCTCAATGTCCAAGACAATGAAGTGTGGAGGGTGGTTCCACATAGGAGTTCCCCACACAGATGAAACTGCAGGTCTAGAATCTCCCCCACTCAAAAAGTTTGACCACTTATACAGAGGATCAATTGGTGAGGGGAAAGAAACTGAAGGAAGAGAAAACAGCTATGAAACTATTCTATTGGTCAAGTTGTAAAATGATGAGGCCAGTAGTGGAAGAGGAAAAGATGGTTTCAAGACAAAACAAAAGAGGGCATGATCGATGGCTCATCCAAATAATGAAGGGGGCTGGCTGGCTTGTCTCTTCTGGAAATTGCAAAACTGTGAAACAATTGCTTCATAGTTTGGCAAACTCTTCATCCTGTGAGGGCATGTTTGCTTATTAACATAGCATGCAACAAATTAAACACAAATAAACTACAACAACGGGAGGGGAAAAGAATCAGAGACCGAAAGCCTCCTTTTAATTAATACTTCCAAGGAAGAAGTCAAAGGATGCTTGGGCTAGCTGGCTTTGTTGTTGTTGTTGTTTTTTAATTTCGAGATTTGGCTTCTCCATTTTCTACAAGCCTGTTTCAAGAGTATGATAAAAGGGGAAAAATCTCTTTCCACATGGATTTGTTCCCATATTGATCTTTTCTCTTGTGATTTCACAGGCTGCTGGTTTATTTCCCCCATGCACCAGCATCATCTGTTACCAATGACACGTTTTTAATTAACAGCACAGGCAAAGAGATGGGAAACAAAAAAACTGTTTCTACACTGGGTCTGAGATAAATACCAGCTGCTAGCATTAAAAGTCATCTCAGTAGCCTAATGATGCATAATGACAATTCTGTAAAAACACTAATAATATATCCAAACTATCTGTGTCCTATCTCTCTCTCCCCCCCACCCTGTCCTTATCCAATACATATGACACACCTAGTCATCAGATGGGGTATACCCCAAATAAAACAATCGATGTGAAGTGACAAGAAATCAGCAACATTAAGACCCTTTAGGTCCCTGAGAACCCTTAGAGTACCTACACAAAGTAAGTAACAACATTCACTCAATCATTTATTTATCATTAGCAAACATGGCATTATAGTAGACACTGGGAATTAAAAAACAAAAAACGTCAGTCCATTCCTTCAAAGAACCCATTTTTTATTTTACTAGAGAAGATAAAATACACACACGCAACTAAGTATAATACAAAATATAATGCTCTCATGGGAACATCTGAAAGGGTGAAAGCACTTTCAACTGGTGAGATCAGTACATACCTCCCAGAGGGGTCACCTGATTTGAGGTGAAAAAAGGGCTATGAAAAGCAAGGGGAGGCTGGAGTGTATTCCAAGAAGAGGGGCCAGCCCATACAAATACATGGAGGAAGGCCAGATTCAGAGGAACAACTAATAATCCGGTTTGGCTCAAACACAGAATGTAAGAATGGAAATAATAAAAAATAATACTGAAAAGGTAGGCTAGACATAATTCAACCAACCAACTAATCAATCAATAAACATTTATTAAGCACTTACTATGAGGCAGGCACTCTGCTAAGTGCTGAGGATACAGAAAGACACAAAAGACAGTTCCTGCCCTCAAGTAGCTTACAATCTAATGGGGGAGTCAATGTGCAAATAAATACACACAAAGCAAACTACATATAAAATAAATAGGAAATAATTAAAAGAGGGAAGACACTGGAACTAAGAGGAGTTGGAGAAGGCTTCCTGTAGAAGGTGGGGGGTGGAGGTGGAAAATACCTATTATTATATAATGCCTAGTAATTCTAGGCATTGTGCTAAGCTATTTTTGCAAATATCTCCTTTCATTCTCACAACAAGGTAGATGCTATTATTAACCCATTTTTCAGTTGAGGAAACTGAGGCAAACAAGTTAAGTGACTTAATCAGCTAGTTAAGTATCTGAGGCTAAATCTGAATTCAGGTCTTCCTGACTCCAGATCCAATGCGCTATCCAAGAACAGAACTACATTATCTGGCTAAAAATTAAATCCTCTCTTTCCTGACCTACAAAAGAAGGACTACAGGTCCAGAAGGGAGCTCAGAGACCATTTAGCCCAACCTCCTCATTTTACAGAGAGGAAACAGGCCCAAGGAGGTTTCCCAAGGGCATACATAGAGTGAGTGTCAAAGGCAAGATTCTAATTGTGGTCCTGGACTCCAGAATCAATGCTTTTCCACTGTAAAAAGAGGCTTCCTTGGGGGATTGAACTAGTTGAGTTCTAAGATCCCTTCTAGCTCTAAGTTGGATAAATTATGAATTTTAAATCATAAGATCACTCACCATCAACATGTATTTCATCCTCCTCTCCACTCCTATCCCACTTCTCACCTAACACTTTACTCAAAGACTGTCAGCTCATCTGAAAACTATATCCACTTCCAGATAATTCTTTTTAATATTTTTCTTAACCTTAAATCTCCTCCTTTCAGGTTCTAATAAGTCTCACTTTTGTGAAGCCTTCTTTGATCAAATTTTCCCAAAACACTTTCTGGTTTGTCCTATCACACCCCATAGGCAGAGAAGGCAGGTGCAGTGGATAGAATGTAAGAATTGGAATCAAGACAACCTCAGTTTAAATCTTATTTTCTGGCAAGTCACTTATTAACCTCTCCAAACTATAGTTTCCTCACCTTTATAGTAAAGGAACTGGACTTTATGACCTCAAAGTAATCTTCCATCTCTAAACATATGATTCTATGATCTTTTTAGTATAATTAGCTGTGTAAGAAGTATCTGGGGTCATTTTTTAATCTTTGCATTCCCAGTGCTTTATCAAGCCTTCAGAACTCTGGCCACATAGGAAGTTATATTCAAGGCCAGTGACTTTCAATGTGTGTCCACTGCCTTTACAGCAAGGGATTCCCAAATCCATTATGAAAATCAAATCTCCAAACATAAGTCTGTAAATGGAATGAATACATAAATGAACATATTAAGCAAATATATGTAGCTGCTGTAGTAACTATAAGTTCATTAGAAAGTGTTAGCATCCCAAAAAGTAGCTTTTTTTGTCATCTATTTTTACAAATGGTGGATACTAATAGTACAATTACTATTATGTGGGGATCTACATATTCTTCTGGCATGAGAGAATGGTTCTTATAATCAACACAGCTAATCACTTATATAGTGCTTTAAGACTGACAAAGCACTTAATGTGTTATCTCATGTAATCACAGTGGTAGAAAGCCACTACTCTAGGCTACAGTGGTTTTGGGGGTTCCCAGTGCTGAATTAAATTTAATTACATAATTCCTCTACCCTTGCCCAGCTTTACCGGTAAACTATCTGGCATAAAGGAAGAAAAATAAAGTCAAGTCAATCTTCTATTAGTCTGAGCAAAATCTGATTTGGAGAGTAATTCTCTGCAAAATAAGAAAATCTTAAAATTCATCCCAAAGGCAAACAGAAATAATTGTGGGGATTTTGCCATGCTGAAGATTAACTACTCCACAACTCCCTTCTCTGCTATTCCCTGTAAGCAAAGGTTGACTGAATTTTCACAATATTTTCTTCCTTGCAGAAGATCGAGCTCAAAACCCTCATCATGTCTTTAACTTATTAATCCTTGGTTCACTCCAAGGAGGTCTGTAGCTAACTCCATCCTAAGAGGCTCCTAGGTTGATTCTCCACCAAGTAGACAGGACCAATCATCTTAACTTTTGATGTGCCACTAGAATTTGATGACTTGAGGACAGAGTGTGGTTGATGACTTTGCCCAGCTCTGCCCCACTCATATCCCATTCATGGGCAAATCAAGCCATCATCCTCATGATGGGGCAGCTAAGTGATGCAGTGGTTAGAGCACCTGACTGGGAGTCAGGAAGACCCAAGTTCAAATCTGGTCTCAGATACTTACTAGCTGTGTGACCGTAGGCAAATCACTTCACCCTGTTTGCCTCTGTTTTCTCATCTGTAAAATGAACTGGAGAAGGAAATGGTAATCCATTCCAGTATATTTGCCAAAAAACCCCAAATGGGGTCACAAAGAGTCAGACATGACTGAAACAACTGAACAAAAAGACATGTCTATAGAACTAGCCAAAAATAAGAGTTAACTTTCTTTACAATCTTATATCATTTACGTCTTATCTTATATCATAAACTTAGTCAATAAGGTTAATGATTATAAGATTGGAGATGTAGTGCTAGGAGCTCATTGTTGTTCATTTGAGGTTTTCTTGGCAAAGATACTAGAATGGTTTACCATTTCTTTCTCCAAGTCATGTTACAGATGAGGAAATTGAGGCAAACAAGGTTAAGTGACTTGCTCAAGTCAAGTGACAGGCTCAAAAGCTCATAAGTGTCTGAGGCCAGATTTGAACTCAGGAAGATGAGTCTTCCTGATTCCAAGCCCAGTGCTATATCCATTTCACCACCTAGCTGAGCTAGCTCAGAGGTCATCCAGTCCAACCTCCTCATTTTACAGATGAGGAAACAGGTCTAAAAGTGACTTGCCCAAAGTCATGGAAGTAGTAGTAAGTGGCAGAGCCTGAGATGTTAACTCAAGTCCTTTGACTCTAAATCCAGGATCTCTCACATCTAAGGACACCCAGGCTACCCTTTAATATTTTTCATACCTGGCAAGAACCAAAATCTCCAACTCTACCCGCTCCCCCCAGGCCACAAACACCAAAGTGAGAGAGGCCAGTAGAAGTAGTCTTTCAGTCCTCAGCTTTTGACTCACACTGGGCTGAGATAAGCAGTATGACCTTATGGTGGCTGAAGACAAAAGTGGGATGGGGAAAGGGGATGTAATTTTCCATAAGTCTCATCACTACATGGAAACTGTTTAAAGCAGAAGAGGAAATCACAGCCTGGGTCTTCCTCCTCTGCTGACTCATAGGCAGGGCTCTTCCCTTTTAACCATGCTGCCCACCCTAAGGCTACTAGGCAACTCAAGAGGCTAAGCCCAGAAGTGTCAAGTATTGACTTGAGTCTCTTGCTAAAAAATTTCCAACCATTGGCATAAACAGGGAATAGTAAACCTGAACTACTGTGATAGGCTCTATTTTGCTTACTCCAATCCAACCTCCACACCAATGCTACACACTGATTTTCCTAAAGCAAAGATAGGACCATGACATTCTCCTACTCAATAAACTCCAGTGGCTCCCCATTACCACCGGATCAAACATAAACTAATGTGTTTAAAGTCCTTCGTGGCTTGGTGCTGTATCCACTACAGCACCATGTACTGCTCACTCTGACGCTAAAAACTCTTAAATGGCTAACCATTACAGCAGTCAAGATCAAATGACTTAGCCTAACCCTCAAAGGCCTCCACAATCTGGCAGAACCCTGCCCTTTCAGACTGAGCTCATGCTCCCCCCACTCCTTTCCCTTCTGGGCCAGCATCCCACATACATCCCACATCCACGTATACCACAAACTTCCCCACCTCTGTGCTTCTTCCTGTTCCCTCAGTGGAGAATGTTCTCTCATCCACTTGGACTATTTCATTCCTGGCCAACGTTAAGTTAAAATCAAATGTCCTATCTTCCACGACCCTTTGCAAAACCTCTGTATGTGCTTATTAAATCAAACTTTGCATTACAGTAATGATGATAATACCATTTGTATTGGTTGGTAGGAGCAAAGTGTTTTATGGTCAGGACTTGTTATTACATCCACGTGCGGCACTCCCAGTGTAGGAACTCCCCCATTACTACTTCCAGCAGCAACTGGAGTCGCATCTGTAACTTAAGAGTTTTAGAGAGTATACTTGAAGATGATCACACAGCTTATATATGTCAGAGGGGCCTAAATTCACGTCTTTGGAACTGAGCGTCTACCTAATATCTGACATTGTTGCACCATGTTATGTCTCAAACGTAAATTGCTGTTAGCATATTGCCATATCCCCCTCCTTACAAAGGACATTTCCTCCAAAAGTATTAAGCAAACTTTGTATCTCCCCCAGTTTGTAGGACAAGTCTCTGTATGTGGGCAATTACAAAACTTTGGCTGAACTGAACTTTAATTGGAAGTTAAAGCTGTGAACTATGGAAAGTTCACTACCAAAGAAATGAAATTGAAGATCATTCAGTGGGCAAAGGAGAGCTTGTGGTGCGTACGAACATGCAACGATATATTACAAGCCAAGTATTACAACAGAAGTAATATACAGAGTGGTGTCAAACTCAAACAGAAAGACCCTTATAAGCTATAAGACCCTTATAGCTGCATAATGACAACAAACCATATACCAACATTATCTATTTTTTATTGTATTTTCATTTATTTTGTTAAATATTTCCAAATTACATTTTAACTGGTTCCAGCAGAACTCAGGAGTACTGCCCTGGTGATCTGCTTGACACCTTTGGTATAAAAGGATGACATCAGGCAATTAGGTGGGTCTGTGGACAGATCACTGGGCCTAAGGTAAGGAAGGCCTGAGTTCAAATCCAGCTTCAGACACACTCTGGACAAATCACTTAACCTCTCTGCCTCAGTTTCCTCAACTGTAAAATAGAGATAATAATAGCACCTACCTCCCAGATTTGTGAGGATCAAATAAGAAAATCTTTATAAAGTGCTTAGTGTGGTACCTACACATTGTTATTGTTATTAAAGTTGTATAACCATGGGGGTAAAAAAGAATGGGGCAGTCATATATCAGAAGCATGGATCATCATGGCAGCTAATTGGCTCTGTGGATAGAGTGCCAGGTCTGTAATCAGGAAAACCTGAGTTCAAATCTGGCTTCAGACACTTACTAGTTGTGTGACTCTGGGCAAGTCATTTCACCCTGTTTGCTTCAGTTTCCTCATCTGTAAAATGAACTAGAAAAGGAAATGGTAAACCACTTTAATATCTTTGCCAAGAAAACCCCGAATTAGGTCATGGAGAGTTGACCACAACTGAACAACAACATAGACTTTGAGCCAGAGGAGAACATAAAAGTCATCAACACCAACTCCTTTATTTTATAGATGAGAGAAGATGAGTGACTTGTCCAGGGTCACACAGCTAATAAGTGACTGGGGTTAGATTTGACTCCAGGTAGCATCCTATCCTCTATATTAGATATACCTTCTACAAAGGGAGAAACTAAGAAAACAAAAAAGAGAAGTAAGTTGCTCATGGTCAACGAGAAAGGATTCCAGCCTATCTATGACTTAGAGTGTGGGGAGTGGTCACTCTTCTCCTCTAGCTAAGGGCAGAAGGTGCCTTACGGTGGAAACCCTAGCCATATATGTTAGGGCAATCACTAATGTCGGCCTTTTCTTCCCCAAGCAATGATAACAACCAGAGACAACCTATCCTGTTTGACCTCTAACAGATGGGAAGGAGGGTGAAAGCTTGAGATGGCAGTGTTTTGCACAAGAGGAGAGCCTCCTGGGACCCTCAGAACAAGGACATTCTCCACCAGGGTACTGACAGTTACCCACCCTCAGAAGAAAAGTGTCCTACTCCAGAAGCTATGGCTCCCAACCTTTGGTGACCTGTCCAATAAAGGAGATGTTCTCCACTAGGAAATGTCTCTGCTCTTAGTTAAGGAAAGGTTCTGACCAGTCCTGACACAAAAAAATAACTCAGGAAAAACTAAGGCCTAAAATTGCTTTTTAAGTCATACACTAGGAACAGTGATGAACTAGATTTTGCTTAAACAGGAAATGCATCCAGTTGTAAGAATAATGTTAGATCCATGCCTAGTGCTGATGAGAAACTCACAGTTGGCACTAAGATATCAGGAGTTGTTGTTGTTCAGTTGTTTCAGTCATGTTCAACTCTTTGGAATTTTCTTGACAAGGATACTGGAATAGTTTGCCATTTCCTTCTCCAGCTCATTTTACAGATAAGGAAACTGAGGCAAACAGGGTTAAGTGACTTGCCAGGGTTACACAGCTAGTAACTGTCTGAGGCTGGATTTGAACTTAGGTCTTTCTGACTCCAGTGCTCTATGGGCTGTGCCATCTAACTGTCAAGGGACACAAACAGAAATAACATAGAATCATAAATTCAGAATTGGAAAGCACCTTAAGAGGCTGTCTGGCTGTACTTTTGCCCCCATTTTACAAATGAGGAAACTGAGTCTCAGTAAGAATAAGTGCCTTCTCCAAGGTCACATAGGCTAAGTGAAGAAAGTGGAATTCGAACTCAGGTCCTCTGAATACAAAGCCTGTATATCTTCTATTGTACTGTACTGTCTCAATGACTTATGTCTTCAATCCATTTTCAAAAGTTTATTCCCAATACTGTGACATATAGTATTTAGCACTCTCATCCCCAGAAAATCAGTAGGAAAAAAAAAATCAACATGCAGTTTTACATATGTAATTCATTCTAAATAAGAGATAAACAATTTTCCTAACCAAACCATTCCCTAGAACACAATGATGAAGACATTCAATGGTACAAGATGAACAACTCTGAAAGAGGTAAGTACTCTGACCAATACAATGACCAGCTATGACCACAGTATCCACTCCCTGACAGGGGGGTGAAAGACTCAAGATGCAGAAGACAAACCTCTTTCAATATGGCCAATATGGGAATGTGTTTTGTTTGACTGCCTCTATATGTAATAAGGAGTTGATTTGGTTTTTAAGGGAGTGGGGGGTGTGGGGAAGCAGATAACGGAGAGAAAATAAATGCTTGACAATTTTTTAAAATAAAATAAATAGGGGCAGCTAGATGGTGCAGTGGATAGAGCACCGGCCCTGGATTTAGGAAGACCTGAGTTCAAATCTGGCCTCAGACATTTGGCACTTAGTAGCTGTGAGACCCTGAGCAACTCACCTCACCCAACTGCCTCGCCAAAAAAAAAATAAAATAAATATCAAAGTTACATTAAATAACAACTGTTTTAGTGATACTTTTTTTCTCCTCTCTTATAGCATGTCCATTCCAAAAGACATCCCCTTACCCCAACCCTTGGCCAATTCTTCTAGATGGACTAAATCTCACTGCCATGTAAGAAGAAGCAGAGTAACACTGAGGAAGAGGAGGAGGAGGAGGACATCGCTCCATGAGGGAGTAAGGAACAGAAACACTGTGATTATCTGTCTGGAAGTTCCCTGGGGACCCCCCTACCTCATAAACAACTTCTCTTCTTCCTCCCATTTCCCAAGTGTGGGAACTGGAAGCCAAGAAAGGAGGAAAAGAGCCTGTGAATGACTATGGACTAGGGTAGTGACAGGTGACTATGTGCGCTGACACCATGCAACAATCAGGGCCACGGTGCCACCAGCTTTGCAACAAGAATCTGCCCCTGAGGAACAGGAGGTGGGGGCAGAATTAATTGGCACTGGTCGGTCATCCTCCTCTTATTGAAAAATCTTGCGTGACTCAGTCCTTTTTTTTTTAAATAATCACTTAAAAAATTTGTGTTCCAAATTTTCCTCTGCTACTCCCTCCTCTTTAAGAAGGCAAACAATTTGATATTAATTATACATGCAAAACATATTTCCCTATTAGCCATGTTGCAAAACAAACAACAATAAAAATAAAGTTTAAAAAATGCTTCAATCTGCACTCACAGTTCATCAGTTCTCTTTATGGAGGTGGATAGCATTTTTTCAGAATGAGTCCCTTGGGACTGTCTTGGATTACTGTCTTGATCTGAGTAGCTAAGTCTTTCACATTTTGACCTAGTACTTGTATAACTAAAAGGCAGGTAACAGCTCAGTGGATAGAGTGCTAGGCCTTAAGTCAGTTAGACTTTAATTCAAATCTGGTCTCAGACATTTACTAGCTGTGTGACCCTAGGTAAGTCACTTGACTCTATTTGCCTCCATTTCCTCATCTGTAAAATGAACTGGAGAAGGCAATGGCAAAGCACTCCAGTATCTTGGTCAAGAAAACTCCAAATGGGGTCATGAAGAGTTGGACACCACTGAACAACAACAATAACTTCTGTAACTTGCCCCAATATAACATAACTCTTTGAGGGCAGAGATAAATTAGTTTTTACCTTTGTATCACTAGCCCATGAGCACAGGGACTGTTACATAGGGGACAAGGGAAAGGACTGGACTGGTTATTTCACTGGTATAGGTAATTCCTAGATGAGAAAACTCCCAGATGAGAAAATTCTTCTCTACCAACACAGGTCAGCACCATGTCTGCAATTCAGGGCCTCAGAGAGTTGCATGAAGCTAAGAGACATGCCCAGAGTTAGAACTTATATACAGGCCTTCTAGACTCTATGCTAACTGTCCACTACTACCAAGAGACTTCTCATGCCTGGCACATAATAGGTGCTTAATAAAAGCTTACTGATTTTCATTCAGTCAATAAGCACTTACTAAGTGCCTACTGTGTATCAGGCATTGTGCTAAGCACTTTGGAGAGAAAGTAAGACAAAAGACAGTCCCTGCTCTCAACAAGCTCCAGTCTAACTGGGGAGACAATGTGCAAACAACTATATCCAGACAGGATAAACTGGAGCTTGCGAAAGCCCATTCTTTTTTGGGGGGGAGGGGGGCTAGGCAATGGGGTTAAGTGACTTGCCCAGGGTCACACAGCTAGTAAGTTTTATGCGTCTGAGGCCACATTTAAACTCAGGTCCTTCTGAATTCAGGGCCAGTGCTCTATCCACTGCACCACCTAGCTGCCCCCAAAGCCCATTCTTGCTCTAGGTCTGTCCTGGGCTAGGGACTATACAGAGGGAGTAACACATAGTCCCTACCCTCTCAAGTTTACATTCTCACACAGAAAGACCAATCTAGGTTAACAGGCACAGGGCATGTACATATTTAAATGTAAGGCAAGGCCAAATGTAGAGATAAGATGAGATTATTTATGGGAAGATAAGGGTGGGTAAGAAGAGTGTGGAAGAGGAGGGGGATCATGCACCTTGCCAAACTGCCTAGGTCAGGAAACATTCTAAGCTTTCTCAAGGCACAGTTCAAGCCCCTACCCTCCCCACATTTAAGATGGATAATGCTGCACAATCTCTGGGCACACAACCTTTGGAGACTTAGGGATAACTGGCAGACATTACACTCACGTGGAAGAAGCTGAGAGCCTCCATTTTCTCATCTCTAAAACAGGACTAGAAGTTTTCTAAAGTCTTTTTCCAGTTGTAAAAAACCTAAAAGACTCCTAATCAATATCTCTAGCTTCACCCTGTCTCCAAAATTCTAATCTCATATCATCTTTCATTTTTTCCTCTTCTTCATCCTTCCTATCTAATCAGTCACCTCCAAGTACTGTCAATTTCTCCTTCAAATTATCTCAAAAACAGCCCTTAGTTCTCTTGACTTTCACTGTACCTACTTTATCTGGGGCATCATCATCATCTTGAAAATATTACCTCATTTTTCAAAATAACTTCATGGTATGCCTACAATGTATGTATGAGGTACTGTCCTAGATATTGTGGGTTATAGGAAGAAGTATGAAATAGTCTCTGTTGCCATGTTTTAGTCCATCCTGAATAAAGCTGTCCAGTCATGCTCTGCAGGGGTTCTTAACCTTATTTTATGTCCTGAACCCCTCTGACAGTCTAGTGAAGCCTATGGGCTCCCTATTGTACATGCATAAAATAAAATTCATAATATTACAAAAGGAAATAATCATACTGAAAAGATGTAACATTTTTCCCCCATCCAAGTTATCAGACTCCCTGGAATCTAGTCAGCAATGCCTCATGTGACTGTGGACCTCTGATTTAGACCAACATTTTACCACAATAAGATCTAGTGGAAAGATCGCTAGATCTGGACCTGGATTGGGATTCTGGGCTCTGCTACTTAAAGGGCTGTGTGGCCTTGGGGCAAAGAAGTCACTTTCCTTCTCTGGGGCTTGGTTTCTTCAACAATAATACTTGGATGGTGGTTAGTAGAAGGACTGGATGACTTCTAAATTGCCTTCAAAGTATGATTAACAGAATGCTTAACAGTTTAAAAACATTGCTTTATGTGTTAATGATCAAGTTTAAACTCCAGTTTACCACTGAAGGCCCTGTGTCAAATGACTCCCATCTTATTTGTCCAACTTTTTTTTCTCCTACTTTTTGACATGAACCCTACACTCTAACTCTAGAGGCAAGGTTGCTCTTACTCACTCTACCCCCAGCACCATGTTGTTTGTCCTTCGTTCTCGAAGAGGACCATGACATCATGGAGAAGATGCCATGACATGCAAGTAAAGTAGATTTAAGTGAGGGAAGGCTGTGCAAAGTCACCAGCCTCACTCTCTCCTCTGGAGCCATCTGGGCCCAGTGGTCAGATATAGATCAGGACAACTAGAGATGGCCCCAGATGCAGTGGGGAACCTTGGCCTTTTCAAGCTGAAGTTTTTAACAGGTCTTGGTTTGACTAAGGCAGAACCCATTCAGTGATTAAGGCTTAATAAGAAATGAGGCAAAGAATGGCTTCTTAAGGAAAAAGTAAAGGCTCAGATTCTTAAGATCTGGCCTACTTGCATTAGCAATACAAATGTTTACATTACTTAAGAGTCTGGCCAATATGACAGATGTTCTAATAAACCTTGTCTTTGGCTGAAAGAAAGCTTGGGTTGAATTCTTTCAGGCAGGACCCGCATGTTGTGATTTTAGGGTCCCAACACCCCTAGCATCTAAATCTCAACATTTTGGTGGCCCAAATGGGGAAGCTGCCTAACCCCAAGTTCCTCTCCAGCCAAGACTGGAAGGTATGTAAACCTCCCCCTCTTCTTTCTTGCCCTGCAGTTTGGGGTCGCTCTCCAAGCACCTAGGAAGGTTTAGAGGTACTTTTCAGGCAGACAGTTACAAAGCCGTCTCACATTCAGCCTGGCGCTCTCAGGCTCTCAGTCCACTGGTTCAGTTTGAGGCCATGGACCTGGGTACATCTTTTGCAGCATAGAGGACAAGGACAGATGCCCAATCCAGAAGTGTATGCCCAATTCTGTCAATTCTCTCAGTGCCAGGGAATTGGGAAACTGCAGGTGCTTTTTGGTTCCCTCAGGCTTACTTACTCCCTTCCCTCTACCCCCCTGAATTCTCCTTCATGGGGGTTACAAGGAAAAGTTAGATTTCTCTACAGGTTGGCTAGATATCTAGGGTTAAGGAGAGGGAGGTGGGAGAAACAAAGGGAAGGAAGAGAGGGAGAGGGAGAGACACAAGAGAGAAAGAAACAGAGAGAAGGAGAGAGGGAGAGGGGGAAATTTTTTGGTACAGATAAATGTATAAAGCACTGAGATATGGTCAAAATGGGTTCATGATTTAGACATAAAAGATGATATCATAAGCAAATTAGGGGAGCATGGAATATTGTACCTGTCATATTTATGGACAAGATCAGAATTTATAACCAAATAAGAGATAAAGAATGTTACAGAATGAACAATTAATGATTTTTATTATATTAAATTTAAAAGGTTTTGCAGAAACAAAACTAATGTAGCCAAGACTAGAAGAAAAGCAGAAAACTGGGTGGGATATTTTACAGCAAGTTTTTCTGATAAAAGGTTTCATTTTTCAAATATATACAGAACAGAGTCAAATTTATAAGAATATGAGTCATTACCCAATAGATAAATGGTCAAAGGATATGAACAGGTAGTTTTCAGAGAAGAAATCTAGTCATATGAAAAAATGCTCTAAATCAGTATTGATTAGAGAAATACAATTTAAAACAACTCTGAAATACCACCTCACATCGACCAGATTGGTTAACATGACAAAAAAGGAAAATGACAAAGGTTTGAGGGGATGTAGGAAAATCAAGACACTAAAGCACTATTGGTAGAGTTCTGAACTGATCCAAACATTCTGAAGAGCAATTTGGAACTGTGCCCAAAGGGCTATCAAACTGTGCATACACTTTGACCCAGAAATACCACTACTAGGTCTGCACCTCAAAGTGATTTAAAAAAAAAAAAAAGAAAAAGGACCTATTTGTACAAAAATATTTATAGCAGCTCTTACTGTGCTATAAGAAATGATGAGCAGGATGCTTTCAAAGAAACCTGGGAAGATTTACGTGAACTCATGCAAAGTGAAATGAGCAGAACCAGAAGAACACTGCACATAGTAACAGCAATATTGTACGATGATCAACTGTGAATAACAACTATTCTCAGCAATAAATGATCCAAGAGACTTATGATGAAAAATGTTATCCACCTCCAGAGGAAGAACTGATAGAGTCTGAATGTAGATTGAAGTACATATTTTTATGCTTCATTATTCTTGTTTTATTGGTCTGTGTTTTCTTTTGCAACATGGCTAATATGGAAATGTGTTACATGACTACACATGCATAATCGACATCAAATTGCTTGCCTTCTCAAGGAAGGGAAAAAATAAGAGAGGGAAGGAAAAAATTTGGAACTCATAATTTTTTTTAAAAATGTTAAAATTTTTGTTTATGTGTAATTGGGGGAAAAAATTTTTAATAAACCTAAAAAAAAAATAATAAAACAGAGGCAGCTAAGTGGTGCAGTGGATAAAGCACCGGCCCTGACGTCAGGAGGACCTGAGTTCAAATCCGGCCTCAGACCAAACACTTGATACTTACTAGCTATGTGACCTCAAGAACAAGAAAGAATAAAGCACTGAGGCAGAAAAGAAATATGAGATTTTTAGGGGGTAGCAAAAAGGAGACCAATAGTTCACAGAAGCAGAGACTACATGGGAGTATGTTAATTATTTTATTTTTGAACAGGTCCTGTGATTTCATTGGTAATAAGGACTTCCTTCTACAAATGCAGATCAGTACCTAGAATCACAGAGAACTACCCAGGCATTAAGAGGTTAAGTGAATTAACCAGGGTCACAGAGCCTGGTATGAACGCTGGGGTCTTCCAGACCCCCAAGCCAGCTCTCTGCTATTCCAAGTTGCCTTCATTTTATTTTCTTAATAACCATTCCCTCTGCAATTCCCTTAAGGCAATTAGACAAATTGTCCACACACCTCCTACAAGTAGATATTGCAAAAGTATCCATCAGCAAGTCTATCATGACCTAATCTCTGATTTCTGGTAGGGGGAACGGTGAATTTCTATCTGTGCACACGGTTTTTTTTGGGGGGGGGGGCCTACTGAATTGATAAATAATTCAGTGTGCTAAAGCATCCTATCAAGATTTGGGATTCCAGGACTTCAGGGATTGTCTACCATTGGGCAATAAAGGCTAGAACTCAACATATAATGACAGTTTTGGGGTTTTTTGATCCAGAACAGGCCTGCACAACCTGCGACCCACCAAAGCGGCCTGCAGGCAGTAGATTGTGCAGGCTTGTTTTACATCCTCTACATTTTTAACGGGCCCACCCGAAATCCTTTTGCAGGCTGCAGGTTGTGTAGGCCTAGTCCAGCACAACAGATATTGTCTTTCTAGGATGGTTCAGAGGAAGCTACACTCCCTCCCACTGTTCATCAGCTCTACCCCTAGAGAGCAACATTTCAGAAAATACAATTAACTATAACAAGATCAGCCCAGAGCACATCATAGCAATATTAGTTATGAATCTAGCTTGAAAGTAACGTTTGCTGCTTGGGCTCCAGGCATTCTACAAAGGACTCTATTTTGTATATCCTTATTTATTGGAACATTGTGTCTCCCTGATAAGCTCCTTGAGGGCAAGGGCTTTTGCAATGCCTTGGCAAACAGTAGGTACTTAATAAAAGCTTGTCTGTAGACTGATAGACTCAAAGACAATTCCTTTGCGGAGTGAGGAAGATGTGACAAAGAGGCAGCAGGGAAGTTGAGAAGCCTATGGTCTGAATCTTCTTCCAGTCAAGGCTTTGAAAGCCAGAGAGATTCTCATCTGACTTAGAGCAACGCCTGTGTAGTGGCAGCAGGATAAAATGGAAGACCTCAATTCAATTCAATGGAATATTTTTAAAGTGTCTGCTTTGGACAAGGTACTGGCCTAGGGCACTGGGGATACAAAAATTAACAGGGAGAGAAACCTCACCATCAAAGAACTTACATTCTGAGAGGCAATCTGGTGTTGGTGTGCGTGGCACATAGTAGGTGCTGCATAAATATGTAGTGGTGGTTGTGGTAGTAGTGGTGGTAGTAGTAGTAGTAGTAGTAGTAGTAGTAGTAGTAGTAGTAGTAGTAGTAGTAGTAGTAGTAGTAGTAGTA
>NW_020954604.1:11964778-12013259 GCF_900497805.2 Vombatus ursinus | reverse complement strand
TAGTAGTAGTAGTAGTAGTAGTAGTAGTAGTAGTAGTAGTAGTAGTAAAGAGAGCACTAGCCTTGTAGTTAGGAAGAACCAGTGTGAGTCTGACCTTGGATACTTATTAGCAAGACACTTAACCTTTGAATCTGTTTCCTCCTCTGTAATATGGGGGTGATAATAACAGCAACTACCTCACAGGGTTGTTGTGAAGTGAGGGAGGGGACAGAACTCTGGGCCTAGTGTCAGGAAGACCTGAATTCAAATCCCAGCCTCAGACGCTTACTAGCTTTGCGACCCTGGGTAAGTTATTTCAACTTTTAGCCAAGTTTCCTAATCTGTAAAACGGGGATAAAAATAGTACCTTCCAGGGCAGCTAGGTGGAGCAGTGAATACAGCACCGGCCCTGAGGTCAGGAGGACCTGAGTTCAAATGCAGACTCAGACCAAACACTTGACAGTTACTAGCTGTGTGACCCTGGGCAAGTCACTTAACCCCAACTGCCTAAAAAACCAAACCAAACCAAACAACAACAACAAAAATAATAGTACCGTCCTTGCAGGGTTGCTATTGAGGATCAAATTAACACAGTGCCTGGAACATAGTAGGTAATATATAAATATAATGGTATATAAATGCTAGTTATTGCTATTATGATTATTATAACTATTATAACAGATATAAGAGGCAGCTAGATGGTTCAGTGGATAGAACACTGGGTCTGGAGTTCAAATCCAGTCTCAGACCCTTCCTAGCTATGTGACCCTGGCCAAGTCACTTAACCTCTGTTTGTCTTAATCCACTGGAGAAGGAAATGGCAAACCACTCCACCATCTTTGCCAAGAAAACCCCATGGACAGTATGGTCCACTGGGTCACAAAGAATGGGGACATGACTGAACAACAACAACAGATATAAAAGCATTTTGGAAACCTTAAGACCTTATATAAACATTAACTAGAAGAATGCAAAATTTACATATAAGCAACCACAAAGTAGACACAAAATAATACCAAGTCATTTCAAGAAGGTAAACAATCAGAGGGAAATCCAGAAAAGCCTCAGGCAGAAGGAGGTAACATCTAGGCCATGCTCTGAAGGAAGCTAAGGGGTTCTTCATTGTGGAGGTGGAGGAGGGCATTCTAGAAATGGAGGACCTCTGACACAGGGGTGTGAGATAACAGTGTAGGTAATGTAAAGGAAACAGCTGGCGGGGCTTCTCTTAAGAATCTTTCCTGTAAAATCTATAGTGAAGAGTTCCCTGTTTCCTGAGGGCTTCGGAATGACTCCCTTCATTAACTTGTTAGAAAGAGAGGGAAGCATTTGGTCATTAATTGTTATTTTGAGTAGCATTTCAAAGCAAACTGGATTGAGGGTTATCTACTTCAAATCTGTCTCCTTAAACAGATAGGAGGGAGAGGAAAGCAGGGATGTCTCCTCCCCTCCCCCTCTTAGGGGTCTAACTGGAGCCTCTATTTCTCAAATATTGCTAGTGGCACTGACCGTATTTTTGAGTGAAGATTAATTTATGGCATGTATGTATGGACAGCTGCAAAACCTTCTACCAAGCTGAGCTGCACAGGAGCCCAACGGGAAAAACAAAGTATAAATTCATTTATTAAAGTCTTGGGCACACTTTGATTACAGAGGCTAATCATTGTTGATTTTTAAAGTGGTGCTGCTTCATTAAACCTCCCAGTAAATAAAAGTGTTTGAATTTCCACTAGTAAGTTTCTTACCCTCCTATTTTATCCATCTCACATACCCAGGACTCAAGGTCAGCTGTCTGGAGATGATACCCAAAGTCAAACCATAAGTATCATCTTTCTTAAACTAACAAACTCTTAATAATTGACATTTAAGAACAAATCAATAGATTGATTTATGAATGTGCTACTTTACCATCCCAGGGGCTACAGATGAGAGGAAGATTTGAAAAATCATAACATTTTGGAGCTAGAAAGGTCTATAGAGATCATCTAACCCAATTGCTACATTTTGCATATGAGAGAACTTAGGTTCTGAAAGGAGGCATGAATTGTTAGTGGGATAATTAGATTTAGAAATGGAAGAAGCCAAGGAGCCTATTCCACCCTCTCTTTTTACAGAGATGGAAATTTAAGCTCCAAGGGATTAAATGACAACCACAGTCACACAGCTAACTTATTCCCCCCAATAGACAAGCATTTACTAAGCCCTTTCTTCAGCCACAGCACAATGACCACCATCCACCATCTGCTGTGGGGTAAGGGGAAAGATCAATGTACTTGAAAGCCAATGACCATGAGTAAGTCACTTCATTCTCTGAGCCTGGGCCTCCTTGTCTGTGAAAAAGAGATAGTTATCCCTTCCACAACACGACTTTCCTCATAGCAGTTTCACTATATCGCAAGAAATTAAATGGGAATTTTGGGGGATTTTTGCAGAAGCCGCAGACACGTGAAGGACAGCAGACAACACAGAACCTATTACCAAATACTTAGTCCAAATTTTACAATAAGGTACCCTAAATACTCCATCAAAGAAAAAAAAATTCATACTTCTTTTCTGGTACAAAGAGAAAGCCAAAAAATTTTACATGGATTTTCCAGATCATGGGGACATCATGCCCCTAACCCCCACGATATGGAAGAGATAACTGTAACCCTTTCAGCCACCTCTTTTTTTTTCTTTTCTCTTTTTTTTTTTTTTGTAGGCAATGGGGTTAAGTGACTTGCCCAAGGTCACACAGCTAGTGAGTGTTATGCATCTGAGGTCGGATTTGAACTCAGCTTCTCCTGACTCCAGCACTGGTGCTGTATCCACTGCACCACCTAGCTGTCCCTCAACCACCTCTCTCATAGGGTTCTGGTGAAGTAAAGTATGAGTTATTATTATTATCATGATGAACAAAACAGCACAATTGCCACTAACCATATACATCAAACTGATCAGTAAAGGGCAAAGCATTCTGGTGGGCAGAAGGGCTCTGTGTAAGTAAGCTAGGGCACTGAATAAAATAAGGATAGACTTCTCAACACAAACTACTGATGCCAAGAAGCACTCTGCAACCCTCAGAGGAGAACAGGGGAGCCTGGGCTTTGCATGAGGCTCTGTTTAACCTTGGGAGGAAATTGCTTCACAGACACAGATGCCAAGAGATACAATGATGCCAAGGCTTGAAGGCAGCAGCAAGGCTCCCCAGCAGCTGTGTCCTGGCTCACACTAAAACCCAGCACTTGTACATGGAAACAAAGGACTTGAGAAAGCAGAAAACGTCCTCTGACACAGTGGGTGACACCTGTTGATTAGGGTTGGCTTTCCTACTTCGGTATCTTTTTGTTGGCACTTCTCCTATTTGAAAAAGCTGAAACGTTTATTATTTTAAAAGGGGAACATATGTTGTCAGATTTAATGTAGCTGTTGAATCTGTTCTTTGTACAGATGTTTAGAGAGATGCGCCTGGGCAGCAAGCCTGTTAGAAAGAAATCCAGTAAGAGCTCCAACTTTGGAATGTGAGTTAAAAATCAGTGACTGACTGAGAATAGGGAGAGGAGGCGGGTCAGACATGGAAGAAGCCCCAGGGGACACATTTGCCTATAGCAACAGGTGCCCAACAAAGCACCTGTTTTCAGAAATAAGCAGTCAGACTCAGAGTCCTGGAAACAGCTCCTTTCAGCACAACCCTAGTTCCAGAGTTTTAACAACATACAAAAGTCCCAACTTCAGTATTATCAGTCAGCACAAATTCAGGTCAATTCAATTACAACAAAATTTTATTACAAGGTCTACATGGCTCAGGGTAAAGTGACTTTTTGATTTGGTTACAAAGAATTATCTCCAGCGACTAATCCTGTATCACAAATGTTGTCTCTAGGCCCTTCCTATTAAAGTCACTCTCTATGACCAGAGTTGTTCTTTTTGCACTATTATGTAGCACAAGGGTGTACAGGAAAAACTTTTACAAGACTAACGACTACCACTCTATAGACAGTAGGAGTTTAATAAATGTTTACTGGATTAAACTTCTGTTCAACTATTAATATACACTATGCTCCCTGTTCTATTCTCCTCCATCCTTTTCTCAAGGTTCTTATGATCAAATACGTTAGAAGGAATCTTAGAAAAATTCCTCCCAGCCCTCATTTTGTAGAAAATGAAACAGGTCTAGAGTGTGAAAGTACCTTATCCAAGGTCACCCACCCAGCTAGCAGAGACATTGGTAGAGGAAGTTTTTTATTAGTGAAATCAGAAGAAGGAAAGAGAGAGGAAAGGAAAAAGAGAAAGGAGGAAGGAAGAAAGAAAGAAGAAAAGGAAAGAGGAAGGGAGGTAAAGTGAGGGAGATGAAAGAGAAGGAAGGAAGAAAGAAGGGAGGTAAAAGGAAAAATGGAAAAAGAAAGCCACACACGTCACTCATCCTTTTAAGTTTTAAATGCAAAACTAAGCGAAGGTATACAACAAACCCAAGGAAGCAGAATAATCCAGTACACGTGGTGTAATAAAATAAAACTCAGAACGAAGTTAATCTAACACAATTGTCATTTTTCTTGTTCAGTCATGTCTGACTCTTCGTGACCCCATTTGGGACTTTCTTGGCAAAGATACTGAAATGGTTTGCCATTTCCTTCTTCAGCTCATTTTACAAATATGGAAACTGAGGTAAACAGGGTTAAGTGACTTGCCGAACATCACACAGCTAGTAAATGTCAGAGGCCAGATTTGAACTCAGGAAGATAAGCCTTCCTGACACCAGACCTGGCACTCTATCCACTGCGCCACCTAGCTGCCCAACTGTCATTGTAGCACAAGATAACTCAGCAGGGCACGGCTTATATTTCAAATAAATGACTATACTTAACAACTACTTTTACACTGCACATCCAAGCACTCCTTGGATTAAAAAGAGGAGAGGGAACCCAGCAAAGGACCTGGATAAATAAGCCAGGCACCTAGATATCCATAGTTCTCCAGTAGGGGGCACCTATGTCCCATATGTTCCAGAAGCCACGTGCGTCTGAGAAGGATGGAGTGAAGGGCCAGGTGTATAGGTAGAATATTCTCCTAGGAGCCACAGGGCTTTAAAATTTGCAAAGTATGTTTTTCTCAATGACCCAGTGAGATAGGTATGGGATTGCAAGACATGCAAGTATGATTACCTCCAGTTTACAAATAAGTAAACTGAGGCTAGGAAGTTAAATGACTTGTCATACTGCTAAGTGTCAGAGATGAGGTTTGAACAAAGACTTCCTGACTTCCAAACTCAATCTTGTTTCTGCCTCAGCAATAGACACCAGTGTCAAAGGGCAGGCTTGCCACAGGCTAGGATAGCCACCTCTTTCTGCTAGAGAAGAACTCAAAGCAACAGCTTGGGGCCTCAGGTTTTGGACCTCACCTGTAAAGGAAATTACTTGGGACCACAAATTCTTAATTCTCTTCAGAGCTTTAGTACTTGTCTCATCCTGGCTCTCAGGTTAGATTCTAGGGCCTTCTCTTAGCCCCCAGGAAATGGAGAAGGAAGGAATGAGGGGAGAGATAGAGAATAATAATAATAATGATGATAACAATAACATTTATATAATACTATGTGCCAGGCACTGTGCTAAACGCTTTCCTATTATTATCTCATTTGGGGCTCATAACAAACCTGTGAGGTAGGTGCTATTATTTTCCCCATCTTAAAGATGAGAAAACTGAGGCAAAAAGAGGTTAAATGAATTGCTCAGGGTCACACAGTAAGTATCTGAGATCAGATTTGAACTCAGGCCCTCCTGACTCTAGGCCCATGAGTGGATTTGTATTATAGATATTTTCCCCAAACTGTCTCCCCCATCCTGCCTCCAATTCCACAAATTTGGTATTCATTTGGTTTAAAGAAGACCCCACTCTTGGAAAGGTTAAAAATGGATTGAGGGGGGAGGGTCGAGAGCCTTATTAATCATTTACACTTTGATTATTTTTACTAAATTGTTTTTTTTTCTATAATATGCACACATAGTGGGAAAGGAAGCTTTGATTTTGGAGGGGAAGGTGTAAGAAAGAAGTCATTTAGGGGCATGGAAAACATGCCTGGATAGAATACTAGAGTTTGCATTGTTTAGGGCAGGGGTGGGGAGGGGGAACAGTTCAGAGCTGACAGATTCCAAATGATGAGAAAACAGGGAATCTAGAAAGGGAAGTGTCCAAAGGGGTTGAAAACAAACTTTACCCCATGAACCTTTGTTCAGGGACAGGACATATTCTTCCATTCGAAGATCAAATGAATTCAATTTAACTTAATTCAACAAACAGATATTAAGCACCTATCATGTGCTAGCAGCTGAGGAAACCAAATGGGGGCCCATCAATTCAGAAAATACATAAGGGTATATGAATATAACAAAATATTACTGTGCCATAAGAAATAACCAATGTGATGGATTCAGAGAAATACAGAGACTTGTATGAACTGATGGACCAGGAGAACAATTTATATGAAGACAACAATAATAATGAAGAAAAACTACTCTGAAAGACCACAGAGCTCCGATCAAAGCACTGAATATTCTGGACTTCAAAAGACTGTTGATGAAACACACCTCCCACCCCTTGGCAGGGAAGTGATAAGATTAGAGATGAAATACACATTCTCAGAAATGGCCAATGTATTGACTTGTTTTGCTGGACTATACATATTTATAAGAAAGAAAGGCTTGGGTAGAGGGGAGAGAAAGGAATATAGGTTAGTAGGTGGTTAGGGGAAAAAAAAAAGGCAAAGACCAGCAACATAATATTTTTTAAAAGCACAGAAGATCACCATCAATGTAAGAAATTGGCAAGGGTGAAAAAGGATGGGATACTTAATGTTGGGGAGGGGGCGAGGAATGGAAGGCACTATTTGTAGGCCTGTGAATTGATCCACTGTTCCAGAAAGCAATTTGGAATTCTGCAAAGAACGTGACTAGCCAAATGTACGAACATACACCACACCAAATCCCCATATGTACCCACATATTTATAGCAGCATTTTTGTAGTAGTAAAAACTAAAAACAAAATGAGATGCCCATTGACTGGGTAATGACTAAACAAGCTGTAGTTCCTAAATGCAGTGTGCTGTAAGAAAAGATGAATTTGATGAAAACAGAGAAGAATGGGAAGATTACTAACTGATTGATGCTAAGCAGTAGGAATAAGCAGGACTTGGGAAGTGATATACACTGGGACTACAACAATGCCCATGGAAAGAATACTGAATTCAATTCATTATCCAAAGAATACTAAGAAATTATAATAAGCAAGCCTGGTGCCCAAGAGAGATGAGAAAGCATCTTCCCCCACCCCACACCTAGCTTCTTTACAAAAGTGGGGGACTGCATAAACTAGCAGACTGTTTTTCTGATAAACTGTTTTTCCTCCCAATTTTTCTTGTTTTTGTTAAAAAGGATGGCTCTGGGAAGAGAAGAGCGGACATATTAGGAAATGTAGGTAATACAGAAATAAAAGCTATCAATAAAACTGATAAACATACACAGAAAAAAAATACCCAAAAAAGGCCTTAGAAATTGATTTATTGTTAAATTCAATATATTTTGGATATATAATATATAATTGGTTCCTTTTAAATTGGTTCCATATATATATGTATATATATAACATATAATATATAATTGGTTCCTTTTAAAATTTATTTTATATTACCTGAAAAAGAAAAGCAAATTGTGCATAAGAGATTTACAGTTTCATGTACAATCCCTTTTCTCTGCTACTTTGTAGAAAAGCTCCTTTTAGTTAGTATTTGTTACAGTCAGAAGTGTGTTTTTTCTATTAAAAAATAGAATTATTAAAAATAAATATAATAGATATTTCTAAAAGGTGAACAAATAAAACAGAAATCTGTCCTTTCTTAGACTTTTCATGTTCTTTGTATATGGAAATATTTGTGTTTGTTGAGGATTCTTAAATTCATTATAAAAAAAGAAAATTAAAAAATAAAATAACAGGGTTGGACTAAATAACTTCTGGGGTCCCTTCCAGCACTAAATCTATGATTCTAGGATACTCCCTCCCCCACCACCCATCCAGAGAGCCCCCCTCACCCTTGCCCTATCAGGGCAAGGGGCCTATAAGGGAGTGGCAGCTACAGACAGCAAACAGGCTAGGAGATCTCCATCAGAGATAAACTATATATAACAATCGCAAGGGCAGCTCTGGATTGTTTTTTTTTTTAATTTAAGATAGTTTAGCAAGAAGAATAACAACAATAACAATAACAATAACAAACTTTACAATTTAAAAAAAAATTACTGTCATTTACCCCCATTCTCTTCCTAATATGTCCAAAGCTATATTATTCGCTAAAAAGGGATGAGGCTCTCAGCTCCAAGGGTTTCAATATCAAAATAATAACAGTTCCCATTTATCTCAGGCTTTTCACTTTACTCAGCACTCTGCTCCTAACAAGCCAATGATATGGGCAAATCCTGTTGGGGTGCTCATAAACAGTACAGGGGATAATGTATCTCCATCAATGTAGTCATTACAACTAAATGCCACTATAATGAAACCATTCAGAGACCCTAAAGAGTATTTGAAGAGCAACCACCTTCGTTAATGCCTGGCATAACATTTTTCCTCAAAAGATGTCAATTTGTTTTCCTCTGTTTTCACAACACGATCCCTAAAAAAAGGACAGAGCAGGCATTGCGCCCTCCATGTTTTCTGTGATAGGGAACTAAGTCCCCAAGACCATAAGTGAATTTATCCAGATTACACAATAAACGTGTGCATAGAAGCCAAATAAGGAGTTAGGTCTCCTGACTAGTACTGAGGACATTTCTCCGAGAAATCGAAAAATTTCTCCAAGAAATGGAAAAATTGGGTAGTGGGTGAGGCATAGATCCATTACCTCAATCTTGAAATATTTTACAAGCTGGCTTAGAAATGGACTCATTCTGCTTGGTCTCAGAGAGCAGAACTAAGAGTAACAGGTGGAAAATAAATAATGGAAGATTTAGCCTCGAGATAAGAAAAAAAAATTATTTAATTTGTTCCTACATTTGATGACTACTCTACCTCTCCCCTTCCCATTTTTTGCACCCTCTCCTGTATCACAACTATTTGTGCCCTACCTTCCCCACCCCTCCAGTTGGACTGTAAACTCTTTGAAGGCAAGGCCTATATAGTATGTATGTTAGCATCCCTAGAGTTCAATACATAATATAGGGTCTTACATGTGTGGGAACTATCGAAAAGCAGAATGTGCTGTTTCAGGAGACTGTATTGTTAGAGATTGCCAAGCAAAAGAAAAATGTTTTTAGAGTTACTCAAAAGTGGAATGGACCATGTCTCACAAAGTGGTGAGTTTCCCATCACTGGAGGTCTCTGAACAAAAGCAGGACGGTCATCTTGACAGGTATGTTGTACATAATTCATGACTCAGGTATGGACTGCAGTAGGTGGATTCTTCCTGCTCAGAGATCTGGGATAGAGCAAACAGGCAATCAGCCAGCCAAGGAAGACCTCTAGTGGTGTTCCTGCAAGGCTCTGTGTGTGTCTGTATGTGTGTGTGTGTGTGTGTGTATGTGTGTCTGTGTGTGTTGTGTGTCTGTCTGTCTATCCTTATGTATGAGGCTATGGCACAAGGAGTTTGAAGTCTCGAACAGAGAAAGCCACAAAGTGTATATGTGTGTGTGTGTGTACCACACACATACACATACATACATGATATAGATAGGTAGATAGATATGTCACTTTCAGGCAGCTAGGAGGCACAGTAGATAAAGTGTTGGGCCTGGAGGTGGGAAGATCTGAGTTCAAATCCTACTTTAACTAGCTGTGTGACCCTGAGCAAGTTACTTTACTCTGTTTACCTCAGTTTCCTCATCTATAAAATGAGCCGGAGAAGGAACTGGCAAGCCACTCCAGTATCTTTGCCAAGAAAATCCCAAATGGGGTCATGAAGAGTCGGACATGATTAAAACAACAACATAGCACTTTCATATCTGAAAAGTAGTTTTACATGAAGCATTTTACTTCACTTTGCATGAAGATCTCATTTGATCTTCACAACAACTTTGTGAGATAAGTGATATTATTTCTCATTTAACATTCTACATGAAGTCTTTTTTGATCCCTCCCCCAATTTCTAGCCACCTCCTTAATCACGTTATATTTAATTACACTGTATTTATTCTGCATATCCATTATGTATTATGTATGTACTAACATGTACATGTTGTCTCCCCCAATAGATTAAATCATATGAATAAGATCATGGAAGTATCTTTAAAACTGCTTACTATCGTATCTCATTTGGCTACATCAGATGTAGAGGTATCTGGATGTTGTCCCCAAGAAGAAACCCAAGAAGATCATAAGCTTCTAAGGCTACAGAGGGGCCAAGTGAAGGGCAGGAGCAGCAATGAGCTCAGGAAAAGGCCCTTATGGTACAAATCTTAGACTGGGAAACCAGCCACACCTTAATCACATCCATACATGCATCATTCACAGTATCATTGCCTAGGCAAGCTGACAGAGAGAAAAATGGGGCCAGGAAGGAGCAATGAGGAATGAATAAGGGGTAAGTACCAGTAGAGTCCTAAAGAGAACCACAGATAGCTTGGAAGGAAGGAGGAGGCTGTGAGCCTCAGACACCGACTCTGTGAGGAGATTCAGAGAAGGCAGGGGCAAAGTATAAAAAACGTCTGAAGACAAAGTTGAGATATCCCCAACCCAGAGCTGCCAGAGGATCCATCTGTCCTAAATTAAATGCATCTGCTCATAAAAATGGAATTTACAAGGCGGGTAACTAACCTCCCTATTACTGTCTCCTGAGAAACAGGGACCTGAGAAATATGTACTATGTGAAAAAGTTAACAGTGGCACAATTCCCCTCCAAATACAACTCATCCCCTACTCCCTCCAGAAACTCCCCTCTCCCCTTGTTTCCTCCAGTGGCCTGTCCCTCCCATCTGCTTTTCTGAACAAATCCCTCACCCCTGCCCAACCCACCAACCGTTCCTTTTCTCCTTTTTCTCCAGAACACAAGTTTCCTATCACCTGGGACTCCCAGTTGTGTTTAACTACCCTATATTAACACATTTTCTTTTCCTAGAATAAGTTTAACATTTTGCCACCAGAGAAACAGACCCAACCAACACTTTTCTTAACAGTCTTAACCAAGGCAGAAGGCCTTACTTAAATGTAGAAATACCTCTAAGAACAAAAGTGTAAGGAGAAATGTAATTTATGAATTAAACTGATTTTCTTCCTTGAGGAGGCAAGAGATCTAATTTAAATATAATGACATAAAAGAAGTGTCACCCATCTGAGCTCAGAGGCCTCAAGAATCTGATCAGGTTGCAGATTAAAAGGAACAGATTAGACTTTAGATAATGTCTATTCCTAACCACCAGTTACTTTAACTTTCCTTATGACACTGAAGTTTTCTTGTAGAAGAATCTATAGTTTACATTGGTCTTATAAGCTTATGTAGGTATCTGGTATGGTCACCTCTCCCCTAATAACAATAATAATTAATAATGTTGCATTGTAGATGTTTTACATGACTGTACACATACAATCCATATTAAAGTGCTTGCCTCCTCGAGGAGGGAGGGAATTTGGAACTAAAAAATTATAAAAAACAAATTTTTTAAAATTGTTTTTATATGTACTTGAGGAAAAATAAAATAAGAACATTCTTTTAAAAAAATGTCTCATTGCAATACAATACCAGTAAAATGTTAGTTTTAAAAAGATGAGGCTGTTTCAATGGAAAACTTGGGGTCATTAAAGGAGCTCTGCAATTTCTCTAAAAGCAATCCAGGTAGTTCAGCTCTGATCCAAATATACATGATGGGCAAGCTCTATAAGTCTGAATATAAATGCACATCATAAACTGGACATTAAACACAATTTATCCATTTAGTCTTTCCTTTGTGGATGATCAGGGCAAACTCAAGTGACAAAAGACCTCTTCCAGGTAGGCTCTGCAATTTTTCAGAGGTTGATGACTAGCACAATGTCATCCACAAACACACCACTTACATCTACCATCTACCCTCTTCATCTTGGACTCTCTACAGTGGCACATTCTTCTCTGTGGTAAGCACCCATCTCTATGCCTCACTTGATGTTTATGAACAGAATATTATTGAACAGGGTTATCTGTTACATATTTCATGGAATTTTTAATGATTCTGACATATGGATGGGAGACACCTTAATGGAAAAGTTTTTTAAAATGATGTTTTGCACTAATGAGTCAATTGTTTTTTCATGATCGACAAAGAGTGAGCAAAATAGAATCTTCTAATCTCTACATCTTTCAGTGAAATTCAAAATGATGAGGATGTGGTCCATTGTTAAAAATGGCTTTTGAAAGACTGCTTGTTGCTTACTAACACCTTCAATTCATATATAAATGACTTGCATAAAAAAGTATGCATAGGTGAGAGAACAGGCTACACATGTTGGCAGTTCTTTTCTCAGTCACCTTTTTTTGGTTAATAAAGTCTCATATTTTTTCCATATCTTTAAAATCTTCCTTTCCATCATACATCTTAAATATCAACCCCTCAGTATTCTAACAATTTTCTCCATACATATGGACATTCTAGCTGCTTTTTTTCCATGTTCACTTTAATTCCATTTCTGTCTCTGCTAAACACACAACCAGGACTGTGATGTGAGGATACAAATGTGGTGGCTCCACTGTCCTTAATGGCAAAAGTTTGTTATAGTAACTTCATAGATCTTTTTCAGTTTTCTATTTGTTATCCTCCTTCCATTTACATCCATAAATTTAACTCTTGGATGACTGTGATTAGCTAGATCTCTTGCCAACCTTTCTTTAAACTGGTTTTATGTTTTATGGCTTCTCTCAGCTTTATGGGATGATAATGCTCAGAATCATGCATCATTCTTCCTTATAAGACTTTACAAACTTGTATATATTGTAAACTGGTGTTGCCTTTGGCCATCATCTCCCTCCACTTGACAAATAAGTTAAATGTTTGCTGACTAAAAGGTACTTCCTGGACTATTTTAGTCTTCTCGTTGTGGCAATAGATTTACAACAGTTCAGCTCTTCTATATAAAATTATTATAATCACTATGTATACACACTCAATGCCTCCTCTTCCTCTCATTTCTCAACCCTTTGCAATTTGGCTTCCAATCTCACTACTCATGGAAAACTATTCTCTCCAAAATAACCAATGATCTCTTAACTGCCAAATTTGAAGGTTTTTTTTTCTTACTTCCTATCCTTGACCTCTCTGCTCTATTTAAAACTACTGCCCCTCACCTCACCTCTTATCTCATGAATATCTACCCTTTCTCGATTTTCCTGAGACTACTCTTGCCTGATTTTTCTCTTACTTGTCCAATCATCCCTCTTCGGTCTCCTTTCTTGGTCCATCCTCCATATCACACTATCAGATTAACTATGGGTATTCCCTAAGGCTCTGTTCTCAGCACATATCCTCCAACAGTTCCCATGAATTTAAATATTATATTCACAGATCTAAGTATCCAGCCCCAAACTCTCTTCTGACTCCAACTTTATTCTTACGTCAACAACTGCTGATTAGATGATTCAAAGTGGATAAAAACATTTCAAATTTGACAACTGGATTTCAAATTCAACAGTGGATGAAAACATTTCAAATTCAACAATACTAAAAACACAATTCATTATCTCTCCCAAAAAAAATTACTCCTCCTCCAAACTTCTCTATTTATGTCCAAGAGACCGCCATTTTTCCAGCCTCCCAGATTCATAATCTAGGCATTATCTTCAACTCCTTAGTTACACTCCATATACAAAATTTGATGCCAAATGGACACCTTTCCTGACCCTTTCTCTACTCATTCAGTCACCACCTTAGTTCAGGCCCTTATCATCTCTTGCCTAGATTATTACAAAGGCCTCCTAACTGGTATCTCTGCCTCCAGTTTGTCCCTACTACAATCTATCCTCCACACAGCCACCAAAATGATTTTTCTTTTTGAATACATCACTCCCCTAATTCAATAAAATCCAGTTGCTCTACACTGCCTCATAAACTCCTTTGGTTTTAAAACTCTCACAACCTGGCCCCAATCTCTTATCAATCTTGTTATACATTCTTTCCCTTTCCTAAATCCAGCCAACTAGCCATCTAGCCTTCTCTCTGTCCTTCACACAAAGCAATTCAGTTCAATTCTCCACACCTTTTCAGTGGCTGTACTCAATGCCTGGACTACACCACTTCCTCACTTCTACATCATAGGATTCTCACTTCCTTTAAGCCATAACTCAAAATACCAATTTATAGTATCACAGGAGCATACATTTGGAGGTGGAAGGAAACTTAGAGGCCACTGAGTTCAACACCCTTATTTTATAAATGAAGAAACTGAGGAACAGAGAGGTTAAAGGACCTGCCATTGCACACACACGCAATTACATGGAACACAGTAAGTGTCTCAGGCAGAATTTGAACCCAGGTCTTCTGGACTACCAAGGCAAGTGCCCTATCTATAAAACCACACAGCCTGTCAATCTTCTTCATGAAGCCTTTCTTGATCCCTGAAACAACACCCCCCCAACTGCTTATGCTTTCCATATCTACCTTATCTTTAACTATCTTTCATTTATTTTATATATAGGCAGCCAGGTGGTACACTGTATAGATAGAGTCCAGGGCCCAGAGTCAGGAAGACCTAAGATCTAAGCCAGCCCCAGTCATTTACTAGTTATGTGACTCTGAGCAAATGACTTAATCTGCCTCAGTTTCATCTGCAAAATGATAAAAATGCACCTACTCCCCAGGGTTATTATGAGGATAAAATAAGGCAATATTTATAAAGTGCACTGAGAACCTTAAAAGTGCTATATAAATGTTAGTTGCTATTATTATGATTAATTCTGTGTGAACTTAAATATGTTGTTGTCCCTCAACAGCTGGGCTCATGTAGATCATAGGATCATAGATATTTTAGAACTAGAAGGGATCCTAGAGGCCACTGATTGAGTCCAATCACTGATTGATAGCTGATACTTGTTCATCCTTTGTTTTTGAAGAGGACCAATGACATCACAGGTGATGTCTTGACTTGCTCATGAACGGATTTAAGTGAGGCAGAGTTGTACAAAGTCATCTGTCTCACTCTCTCTTCCTATATCATCCACGTCCAGTGGTAAGACAAAAGTCAAGATAACTGGTGACAACCCAGGATGTACTGGATGACCTTGGTGTCTTTGATATCTGTGCAGGCTCTAAGCGCTCCACAGCCCTGCTTCAGTCAACTTCATGGCCATTGGAAAAAGTTGTTCTCATCTGCCCCTTCTGCTGGGAGAAGTCTTCACATGCTTGGGGTAGACATTCCCCCTAACTCACCAACAGTTTAAGGCCTGTCGGTTATCCTCAACTTGGCTTAGCCCATCTGCTGAGACAGTTTTACCTGGGTGTGGCCACTGTGCATGCTACAGCTTCTAAGAGCCACAGGTAAGAGCTGGCTAAGAGGTGGACACCAAAGGTTGGTGGGCAGCCCTGAAAAGGGCTCAGCAAGCCCTCACACCAGAGGTGCTAGTCTTCCCTGAATACCCCATACTTAATAAATGTTAGGTGATTGATGCTGAGGTCTATCTCTCATTGCAGATGACTTATTTAAATAATTCAGGATGGCATGCTTTCAACAGTATACCATATATCTGTCTCAATCTTCTTTCTTCTTGCTTTTTCCTTCTGTTCTTCCCCCAACCTCCCCAAAAGAGAAAACTGTAAACAGATTCTGGGAGAACTTTAACATCAATAATGAGTCTCTTCCTAGCTGTTAAAATATAACCCATTTCAACTTTTGGGATGTTACTTGGCACTCTCACCATGTCCAAATCCACCAATTCTTTTCTCAAAGGAAATATTCATGACATGAAAAGCATGAAGGTTGTTCCCTGTAGCCTACATGTATTTGGCCTTTCTCATTCCTTTTTCTTGAACCATGCTTGGTCATACAGTTCCTGTTACCCTCAGCTTTGCCCACCTTGGCATGGAGATCACCAAGGATGAGCATGTAATGACTTACCTTAGAGGTTGTCCTCACTGTTATTGTTGTTCAATCATTTCAGTTGTGTCTAACCCCCATTTGGGGTTTTCTTGGCAAATATACTAGATTGGTTTACCATTTCCTCTTCCAATTAATTTTACTGATGAGGAAACTGAGGCAAACAGGGTTAAGTGACTTGCCCAGGGTCACACTACTAGTAAGTATCTGAGGCCAAACTTGAACTCAGGTCTTCCTGATTCCAAGTGTGGAGCTCTATCCACTGAGCCACCCAGCTGCCCTTGTGTCTTCACTAGTTCTTCACAAACTCTTTCTCTCTTCATCCTCAGCAACAGTATGGCTGCATGAGCTGCAATTACTTTTATGACAGTATTTCTGCAAATACTTATCAGTACTTCAATACGTGATGACCAGATATCCATAAAATAACATTTCTTATCACGATATATGTGCGATAAAAACCAACTCCAGAACCAGGAGGATGGTTTATAATATGGCATCAACATCATAAAAATGAAAAATTTTTAAAGTCTCAAGATCTCTCATCAACATAATGACCAACCATGATTCTGAAGGACCAATGATGAAGCATTACTGCCTGCCTCCTGACAGAAAGCATCTGTCCAATATGGACTAATATACAGAAAGAGACATACACTGCTGGACATAGCCACTGTAGGAATTTGTTTTACTTAAATATGAGTTTTTGTTATAAGAGTTTTGCTTTTTTGTTGTCTTTATCCATGGTGGGAGGAGAGAAAAAAAATAAATGTTTAATAATAAAAAAATGAAATAAAGATAAAACCAACTCATTTCTTTGCCTTCTAGTAAGTATTTGTTAGCCACCCACCTATTTGGCCTGCAATTTCTTTCTTTCTATTGGTCTCATTTGTCATAAGAATGTCAAGACTGAGATGTCAGTTCCTCTGGTAGCATATCCACGTGTTGGTCATTAGACAAGGATCACACATTAGAGTATCAACAGTCAAAAAAAAGTTTATAGATGTCTAAAAATCGAACTATAGTAGTAACCTCTGCCCCCTTTTCTACCCTGCTGCCACCAACACTGAAGAAAACAAAAGGTGGATACACAGGACTGAGGACCATTATATATTTGCTTCATGAGTCATCATGGCCAAAAATTAACAATAACAGCTAACATTTATATAGCACTATCTATATGCTAGGCACTGTGTGAAGTACTTGACAACTATTATTTCATTTGATCCTCACAACAACCCTGGGAGGTAGGTGCTATTATTATTATTCCCATTTTACAGATGAAGAAACTGAAGCAAACAAAGGTTAAGTGATTTGCCCAAGGTCATACAGCCATTAAGTATCTAAGGCTCGATTTTAATTCAGGACTTCCTGACTCCAGGACTGGCCACCTGACTGCCCCATTCATCAGAAAAGGGTCAGCATACTTATGATGAGCCTCTCCATACTTAGCTGGCCTGATCCCTGGAAAACTCATATTAGTTTGTTGCTTGAGTCATACCCAAAGCCTTTCCATCATGGATGAATTCTCTGCTGTCATAGCCTTCAAGAAATCAGGGTCACCTCTGTGTCATGATAAGGCACTGGAGAAGGTCCTTTACAGAGGCAGCTAGACATGCTAAATAACATTCTCCAAAGAATTAAAAACTAGTATCATCTAGATGGCAATGGAGAGGCATATGGTGGATTCATGAGCAGGCTTCATCGTATAACCAATGAGGAACTCAAGAAAAGAGGAGGAGAAGAAATCATCAAAGAAATATATGATAGAAACAGGAGAGGGGCTGGTCACGAGGAGAGGTTAAAGGACAGCAGGCAGGTGCCCAATCAACATGCTCCACTCATACTTTTGTTGTCTCAGGAAGAAGCAAAGGTTTCCAGTACAGCTGGGTGGGCCTTCTGAGGTGAATTTATGTGAGGAGATGGATAAAAGTTCCACAAGACTGGCAGTCACGGATGGACCCTAATCTGTACTATTGGAGGAAACTTTCCAATCTATGAGATCACAGATTCATTTCAGCAATAATAGCTCTCATTTACAAGTGATCCCCTTTCACAACCTAGAGTTGTATGCTAGTGTTCCCATCAGAGACATGAGGAAACTGAGACCCTGCTATGTGACTACTACCCCAAAGTCACATAGCAAAAATAAGCCCAAGAAGAAGAAATTCAGCCCTGGTCATCAGACTCCAAGTCCAGGACTTCTTCCCTAGGATATACTGAAGTAGAGACCACACTTAACCAGTATTCTGTACTCTAAAAGCTACGTACTGGATATGTTCAAGATGGGTTGATAGGAGTGAACAGAAGGCTCAACCTTATCCTGACAAACAACATCCAAGTCAAAATTAGAAATTAGACGGGAGTCGCTAGTCACAACTGAACAGACATTTCCTACCTGTATAGTATACAGAAATTAGTCACTTGTTTCAGGCCACCTTCATTTCAAGAATGATTCATAATTCTCTGTAAGCCAGATCCAATATATCAGATCAGATCTCACCACAAAAGGGCTTTAACACTAAAAAGACTGATGGGGCACTTAGCCTGAGATTACACAGCTAACTTCTTAAACCCAGAAGCTGGCAACTTGACCAAGAACAAGGGCCAAAGGCCACAAGTGGCCTTCACAAATAATCACAATAATTTTGCTTTCATCTATGAAACAACGATGACCAACTGACTTTTTCTGCTGGAAAAAAACTAGTGAATGCCTATATTAGTATGTGAAATTTTTGTCTTTCTTCCTTGACTGCATTAAAGACCATAGATGAAACAGCTAGTAGGGCCCCAACCTTTAGTATAACAGTATTGGAAAAGGAAACCCCTTAAATCAGGCCCATTTCTGAGTGACTCTGCTCTTTTCTTGTGTTGTTTTTTTTTAAGCTATCTTACTACAGAGGGAAAAGTCATGAATTTGAAGGCAGGATCATGACACATCTGGATTTTGGAATGGTAAAGAACCTTAGAGACCTCCTTCACTTTCTACATGAGGAAAGAGGGTCTAAGAGTGATTAAGTAAGTTTATCTTAAAGTCATACAGTTTGTAAATAAAAGAGCCAAAATTCAAACACAGACCTTCTAGCTCCAAATCCAATGCTCTTTCTATAGCATTATGCTACATAGAAAGATGTGGGCTTCAGTTCAAACATTGGTATTATCTTTCCCATCTCTTATCCCCATTACATTGTGCGCCCCTTAGGTGCAAGGACTTTTTCACATTGTATCATCAATACCTAATACCTGTAATATTGTATCATCAACACCTAGCATAGTACTTGGCACATAGTACATGCTTAATAAATTAAGTACTGATTGACCTGAAGTGGTAGCGTAGATGAAGGAGCATCAAATTTGGAGCCCGAAAACCTGAGTGTGAATCTTGGCTATGACTTTAAAGAAAAAGCTCTTGAACTCTCTGGGTCTCAGTTTGCTCCTCTGTAAAATGAGAGGGTTAACTCTTTCAGCTCTCAATCAACAATTCAAATTATCATCTATCACCTCAAGGGCCCATTCTTGGGGTTCCTGGGGATCTTCGGTAACCCATTTCCTATGATATAATTGCAGTCATGGTGCCAAGGAGGGAGAAGGTTAAGCTAAGGAAACACAGAAAGGACAAGATTTTTCTAATCCTAAGACTCTAAGACTACATAGTCAGACCAAGACTCTGGTCACTTGAGCTAAAGCCCTGAAGGAGGCTAGATATTCTAAGAGGCAGAGGGGTAAAGAGGGGAGCATCTCACATATACAACATCAAGTTTTTTGAAGATTTTATATTCATCCCTATTGAATTTCATTTTGTTAGATTCAGCCCAATGCTCAGGCCTGTCAAATACTTTGTGTATCTTGAGTCCACTGTCCAGGGGGTAAACTATCTCTTCCAACTTAGAGCCATTTTCTAATTTGATTGCCATGACATCTGTGCCCTTATCCAAGACACTGATAAAAATATAAGATAAGAGGCCCAAACACAGATCCCTAAAGTACTCCACCAAGACTTCTTCCTACATTGACCATAAACCATCAATGGACTCTTGGCCATTCGTCCTACAGATTCAACATATGGGGTCCACCTGAATTACTGAACACCACTGCTGCACGTATGATCTCAGCAACAGATTAAGCCAGTTTCCAAGGACGAGCCAACCAAAGGTACAACAGCTCATCATAAGTAGGCTACCCACCTGGTGGTCAGTTACTGGGATACTGCAAACTATGAAATGACCCATTCATAATAGGTATTTGCATAAAAATGCTAAATTAAACATTATTTTAAAATGGAATGTTAAGAATTACATAAAATTGGAAATAACAGTTTTAGCCTTAAAATCAACTATGCATTGTAAGACAATGGAGGGATACACTAATTCTACATCGATATGAAGCCAATGAAGATAAAAGCTCATCCAATCTATTTCAACCAATGGTTAACGGCTCCCTTCACAAACTGAACACATACACTGTATGCAGTCCCCCATGGCTGTACGCAAAGCAAATGGCTTTACTAAATGCATCTGTCAGCTGGGAAAACTCTCTTCTTCAAAGATTAGTGTAGAGGGCAACACCATTCTCCCAGTTCCTCAGGCTCACAAGCTAAGAGTCATCCTGGATTCTTCACTACCTCTCATCCTCCATTACCTAAGCTGTTGCTAAAAAACTATTGATTTCACCTTTGAAACATCTCCCAAATACCCTCCCTTCTCTCCTCTGACATGGCTACTAGTCTGGTACAGGCCCTCATCACATCACACCTTAATTAATGCAATCATCTTCCTGACTCAAGTCTTTCCCCACTCCAATCCATCCTCCATTCAGCCACTAAAGTGATTTTCCTAAAACACAAGCCTGTTTCTGTCACCCCTTACTCAATAAACTCCAGTGACTTCTTACAGCCCCCAGGAACAAATACACAATGATCCGTTTAGCAGTCAAAGACCTTCATAATCTAGCTTCTACTTTACACCTTACTCCCTCACTCTTTGATCCAGTAACACTGACTTCATGGCTGTTCCATGAACAACACACTGTCTGTCTGCTCCAGCCATTTTTTCTGGCTGTCTCCCATGCCTGGAACATTCTTCCTCCTCTACTCCAACAATTAACTTCCCTGATTTCTTTTTAAGTCCCAACTAAAACCCTACCTTCTACATGTGGATACTTTTCCCATTTTTATATCTCTTTGGGATACAGACCTAGAAGTGCTATTGCTGGGTCAAAGGGTATGCACATTTTTATAGCCCTTTGGCCATAGTTCCAAATTGCTCTCCAAAATGGTTGGATCAGTTCACAACTCCACCAACAGTGCATTAGTGTTCTAATTTTCCCACATCTTCTCCAACATCTATCATTTTCCTGTTTTGTCATGTTGGTCAATCCGATAGGTGTGATATGATTTGTATTTCTCTAATCAGCAGTGATTTAGAGCATTTTTTAATATGACTATAGATGGCTTTAATTTCTTCATCTGAGAACTGCCTGTTCATATCCTTTGACCATTTATCAACTGGGGAATGACTTGTATTCTTATAAATTTGACTTAGTTCTCTATATAGTTTGGAAATGAGGCCCTTATCAGAGACATGTTGCAAAAATTCTTTCCCAGTTTTAAGCTTCCCTCCTAATTTTGGTTGCATTGGCTTTGTTTGTACAAAAACTTTTCAATTTAATGTAATCAAAATTATCCATTTTGCCTTTCATAATGTTCTCTATCTCCTGTTTGGTCATAAATTCTTCTGTTCTCCATAAATCTGACAGGTAAACTACTCCTTGCTCTCCCAGTTTGCTTATGGTATCAGCCTTTATACCTAAATCATGAACCCATTTTGACTTTATTTTGGTATACGGTGTGAGATTTTGGTCTATGCCTATTTTCTGCCATACTCTTTTTTAGTTTTCCCAGCAGTTTTTGTCAAATAGTGAGTTCTTATCCCAAAAGCTGGGGTCTTTGGACACTATAGTCATTGACTATTGTGTCCTGGATACCTATCCTATTCCACTGATTTACCACTCTATAAAATCCTACCTTCTATAGAAGTCTTTCTCAACCCCTCTTAATTCCAGTGCCTTCCCTCTTTTAATTATATCCTATTTATCCTATAGATAGCTTGCTTTGTGTGTATTTGTTTCTCTCATTAGACTGTCAACTCCTTGAGGGCAGGAACTGTCTTTTGCCTCTTTTTATATTACCAGCATTTAGCATAGTGCTTGGCACATAATAGGCACTTAATAAATGTTGATAGATTGATTGATGTTACAGGGTCTCTGACTGCCCAAGTCTAGATCTCTGACCCTGTGGTCATGCTGGGATGATGTGATAAAGAGTATTTTCCAACAAAGCTTTGGGAAAAACAATTCCACATTTGGCCCTTAGTGCCGTCCTACAGATGGTGGGTTAGGAGCCTCATCTTGGCATACAAAAGATTGCAATTAATATTAGTTATTAAATCACACACTCACACACCCCACTCTGATCATCATCAATGGAGCCATCTGCACTGCCTAATGAAATCCACAATCTCCTGTACATATTCTAATTGAAGTCATTTCAATTACAGCTCCTCATTCATGGTCAGAACATGCAGCTGTTCCCTATGCTATTGCTCTACACACCAGTCTATTCCAAAGCATTTCATTCATTCAAAAATGTCAGGTTTAACCAAGTAACCTAATGTACACAGAGGCATACGCGTTGTACCATGTGGAAGTGACAGTTAATCTGGCACTTAACCCTCTAATTAGAGAACTAGGATATGGGAAACAAACCGGGACGATCAGCAAAGAGTTACCAATGAGGTAACAATTCATAATTTACCCCAAAGTTGTGTTCTAAATGTCTTCTAAAAGAACCCCAACTTTCCAGATTTTTTACACTTTCCATCCCACCCCACCCATACTCCTTATTCTACAATCCAGTGACAATGGTCTCCTTATTGATAGAACAAGCCACTCCATCTCTGGGCTCCTGGCATTTTCTCTGGGGCTATCCCCGGCCCCTAGAATGCTCTCCCTCCTCATCTGTCTCCTGCCTTCCTGGCTTCCCTCTTGCCTTCCTGGCTTCCCTCTAATCCTGTCAACTGGGAAAACTCTCTTCTTCAAAGATTACTGTAGAGAGCAACACCATCCTCCCAGTTCCTCAGGCTCACAACCTAGGAGTCATCCTGGATTCCTTACTACTTCTCATCCTCCATTATCTAAGCTGTTGCTAAAGCCTTATACATGAAGCCTTTCCCCAATCTCCCATAATGTTGGTTATCTCCAATTTATCCTATATATTATTTGTACGTACACAGTTGCGTGGTTATTGTCTCATCTCCTCCCTCCTCTCCCCTCTCCTCCATTAAGCTGTGAGCACCTCAAGGGCAGGAACTGTCTTTTGTCTTTATCCCCAGCACTTAGCACAGTGCCTGGCATATAGTAGGTGCTTAATAAATGTTTACTGGCTAACCAACTTCTATTACTGCCCATCCCATGCTACAGGCTCTGACCAACCTGCACTGGCACTCAAGTCCAACGTTATCCACTATTAATTCCATCTGTACAAAGAAGGTAACTATCTAAGATGTCAATCCTTAAGTATATATGCAGAATCTGAGAGGGGGAGGAAATGGACAGTTGAGAGTGGGGAGGACAGGTGAAGAAGAAACTCAGACAAAGGTTTCTCCCATCTCTTCATATGCATAGGTATTCCCTAAACTGGGAGTTTTCTATCTAAAAGTGCTAAAGGAACATAAGCCTGGTGACATAAAGTAACTGAAAGCATCCTCATTGTACTTTATTAGGCCATGAGGATTAAAATACAACAGTTTCTACCCCAAAGAAGCTTACATTCCATGGGGGGTGGGAGAGGTGAAGCAGGGGGAAGTCTAAATTTGTACAAAATTAATATAAAATGACTTGGGAGGGAGGCACCAACAAGAAGGAATGCCTTTTTTGACATGTTGAGTTTAAGATATCTATGGGACATAGACGTAAAAATATCCGACTGGTAGTTCCTTCTGTGGGCTGAACTTGGGCCACAAGACGGCTAGATAAAAGGTCTGTGCTTTGCCATAGGTCAGAAACAGCATCTTCTTTAACACTGAGGGCAGCAAATATTCCAAGAGGGGGCAAACGAAGGAAACATATTCAAAGGTCACAAGTTCTAAGATAGAATATATATAAGGAGGAAAACAAGCAAAATGAAGGAATGACCTCCAGCATGGATTCCTAACCTGTGGTACACAGAGTTATGGCAAAGTATTTATCTCCTTAAATAATTTGGAAAAATTAATAAGCAAACATACCTTCTGTAGACTGAAAGTTTTCTCACACATATATGACAGAAATGGTTTCATTTCTACTTTTGTATCAGCAGTGACTTGCACATAGTAGATAATAAATACTTATTTCATTGAATTTTAAAAGTTTTTCAATGTTGCTATCATGATCGACAATAATTGCAAAAGCATTGCTACATTCAGCCTTTGGTCATTATGTTTTTTCATAATCAATAGATGTTAACGGGCACTGTGGTATTGAGGAAGGGCAAAGGCTCAAGAGTCAGAAGCCCTGGGATCAAATCCTGCTTCTGATGCTTACTTGACTCTGTGACCTCCAGCAAGTCATTAATCCTCCTTGGGCCTCAAGTTCTCCATCTATAAATTTTCAGGGTTGAATGAGGGGCCCTCTGAGGTTGTTTCTAGCCCTGTATCTATGATACTAATAATACAACTATCCCCAATTGATAAATGGTCAAAGGATATGAACAGGCAGTTCTCAGATGAAGAAATTAAAGCCATCTATAGTCATATTAAAAAATGCTCTCAATCACTGCTGATTAGAGAAATACAAATCAAAACAACTCTGAGGTACCACATCACACCTATCAGATTGACCAACGTGACAAAACAGGAAAATGATAAATGCTGGAGAAGATGTGGGAAAATTGGAACACTAATGCATTGTTGGTGGAGTTATGAAATGATCCAACCATTTTGGAGAGCAATTTGGAACTATGGCCAAAGGGCTATAAAAATGTGCATACCCTTTGACCCAGCAATAGCACTTCTAGGGCTATATCCCAGAGAGATCATACAAATGGGAAAAGGACACACATGTACAAAAATATTTATAGCAGCTCTTTCTGTGGTGGCAAAGAATTGGAAATTGAGAGGATGCCCGTCAATTGGGGAATGTCTGAACAAGTTGTGGTCCATGAATGTTATGGAATACTATTGTGCTATAAGAAATGATGAGTAGGAAGACTTCAGAAAAACCTGGAAAGACTTGTATGGACTGATGCTGAGTGAAGTGAGCAGAACCAGGAAAATGTTGTACACAATAACAGCCATGTTGTGCGATGACTAACTTTGATAGACTTAGCCCTTCTCAGCAATGCAAGGATCTAAGACATCTCAAAAGGCCTCATGATGGAAAATGCTATCCACAAAGAAGAAAGGACTATGGAGATTGAATGCAGATTGAAGCATACTATTTGCTATTTTTTTTCCTTCTGTTGTGTTTTGTTTCTTCTTTCTGGTGGTTCCTCCTATTGCTTCTAATTCTTACTTACAACATCAGTAATCCGAAAATTTGTTTACTAGGAATGCATATGTCAGATTGCATGCTGTCTTGGGGAGGAAGGTGGGAAGGGAAGAGGAGAAAAAATTTAAAACTCAAAAGCTTATGGAAGTGATTGTTGATAATTCAAAATAAATTAATAAATAAAATAAATTATAAAAAATAATAATACAACTATTATGGAGGATGTTGGAGAAATTTTCTGACAATAAAATGGGGTCCTTTATGAGTGTAGAATATTACAAAGATTACTCTGTCCCATAGTTTTATGTTTTCCTTTGTTACAAGGAAGGTTCAAAGAAGGAGTATGCTGGAAAACTGCTTATATAAAAAACAAAAATCAACAAAATTTTATATATGAAGTAAATTAAAAATAAAAGGCCTCCTCACACTTGAAAAAGGTTGGGAACCACTACACTATAGTAACTCAGAGCAGTTAAATCCCCATTACATCTTCTACTATCCTAATAATAGAATAGATAATTTTCTACACAAATATTCCATATTCTAGCAAAATACCTAAAATGAATTTGCATCAACTCTTGCTTTCAAATCATAAGAAAAGCTAATAATGGAAATTTACAGACCATCCCAACCCTAAATTTTGAGTTCTGAGTTCCAACGCCCCTCCCTTCCACTAATCTGTCAACTTTTACTAGTGCTGCTCAAAGGAAATGAAATGTTCTTATTTAAGGTTTCCTATTGCAGCTGGAAAATGGATAGCAGTCCTTGAAACCAGAAAGACCTGAGTTCAAGTGTGAACATGTAGTATGTGACCCTGGGCAAGTAATTTAACCTCTCAGTGCCCTAGGCAAACTGCGGAGAAGGTGCTGGCCTGCATTAGCAGAGATAATTTCCCCATCTGTGACGTTCATCACAGACCACAAAATCCCTGAGTCTTCCCAATTATTTCCTTCTTTTTCTTTGATTTTCAGTGCCCAGTACAGTGTTTAATACACAGAAGGAATTTAATAAATTTTTGCTGACTGACTAGAAGAATACAAAAGACATATGAATATCTATCTACTTATTCACAGCGCCTGGCACTGTGCTAAGTGCTTTACAATTATCATTTCATTTGATCCCCACAACAGCCCTGGGAGGTAGGTGCTATTATTATCTCCATTTTAGATGGAGGAAACTGAGGCAAACAAAGGTGAAGTGACTTACCCAATCAATACTAGCTAAGGAATAAACAACTGTACAAGCTAATGTGATACTAAAAGTTCAGAGGCAGCAAGATGGTACAGTGGATAGAAAACAACACTTGAGTTCAAATCCTACTCGGACATTTCCTAGCTGTATAATACTGGACAAATTATTTTATCTCTGTCTGCCTCTGTTTTCTCACTTGTAAAAGGGGAATGATAATAGTACCCAACTCCTAGGATTATTGTGAGAATAAAATGAGATTAACACCTGTAAAGTTTTTCGTAAAACCTTAAAGCACTACATAAAGGCTAGCTATTATTAATATAATTTTTTTTTCAGAGTTGAGACACATCTTAGTCCATCAGACAAAGCAAAATTAAAAAGATCTGGATTCAAATTCTGCCTCCACCACTTAACAGCTGGTTGACCTTTGTTAAGTCAAATGAACTTTTAAAGTTCTTTTTTTTTTTTTTAATGCTTCATGGAGCAGTGGCACGAGAGCCAGACTTGGCACTGTTACCCAAGACAAGTCACCTAACCTTTCAGTACTCTAGGCACCCCTTAAGACAGTAAGCTGGTGGTGCTAAATAATCTTCAAAGGGAGTGGGACGTTTCCTCAGTCTGGGGGAATTCCCTATACCAATAAAAGCAAAAGTCCAGGTCCTGCTAAACACCCCACCCCACCCCGGCGTCTTTTTTTAAGCATCACTCTCACTTCCCATTGTTCCCTCCCTTCCTATCCTCCCTCTTCTCTAGGTTTTTTTTTTAAATAATGGACTTTTATAGACAGCTTTTATTTTTAGGTCACCAACATTTGCTGATAGATTCCTCTCCCATCCCCCTCCCAACAGAAAAAAAAAAAAGAAGAAATAGTCAAAGGATACGAACAGGTAGTTTTTTTTTTTTCCCTTAAATTAAGAATTCAACACTAACATAGTCACATGAAAAGATGCTCTAAATCATTACTGATCAGAGAAATGCAAATTAAAATGATTTTGAAATAGTCTCGTACACCTATAAGATTCACTAAAATGATAAATGCCCTTCAACTGGGGAATGGCTAAATAAGTTGTGGTACATGATTATGATGGAATACTACCACTGTGCTATAAGAAATGATGAGCTGGTTAATTTTAGAAAGACATGGAAAGATTTGCATGAAATAATGAAAAGTGAAGTAAGCAGTACCAAGAGAATGTAATACATAGTAACAGAAATATTATCCGAAGAATAACTTTGACTAATTCATCTTGAGTATCATAATTACTCAAAACAACTACAAAGGACCTATCAAGGAAGATGCTATCCACCTCCAAAGAAAGAACTATTAAACAGAAGTATGTATAGTACGGTTTTACCTGTGTGTGTGTGTGTCTGTGTGTATGTGTGTCTGTGTGTGTGTTTGTGTGTGTGTGTTTAATTGTAGGCTTATCTACAGCAGGGTGGGGAGGGAGAAAAAATAAAAAGTGCACAACAGACAACAAAAGAAAATTTAGAAGGATGCACAGAAAAGCAGGGTAGCTTTGAAAACAATGTGCAGTATTTATTACAGTTTTTTCAAAAAAAGTAAACAGTCTGAAACAGATACTGAATCCTCTCTTTATGTCATATTGTGTACATGAAAATGTTTTTTGTATTTAAGTTAAAAATGAATAAAAAATTTTAAAAAAGAAAAAAAAGCAGCAAAACTAACCAACATATCAACAAAATGTGACAAATTATACAATGTTCCAAAGTGAAAGTGCTCCACCTCTGTAAAGAAGTAGGAGAGGTCACTTTATCTCTTCTTTGGGGGTTTCTTTTATGGTTAGAACGGAAAGGCCAAAAGGAACAATATGGAAATAGATTGATTTATTTATTTAAATCACCTAGAGTAATTTAGGTCCAAATGAAGTTTACTTGAAAATCTAATTTAAGATGAGAAATTTAATTCTGTCATTACAATTAAAAGTGGTACAGCATTTGCATTTTAGAGGGAAATCATACCAGATTCTTTTTAATCCTATTAGATGCTTAATGCTTTCTATCTTGAACAGAAATATACTGGATTGATTTCTTTTATGAATCACTTAGAAGGTATGTGATACCATAGGGATTAATTTTTTCCACTGACTGATACATGTCAGCATGGGCACTAGATCTAAGAGAATGCCTCCCAGACATCTTCAGAGAATCATGGAATGTGAGAGCTGGAAGGAATTTGAAAGATTATCTAGCCACCAGCCCAAACCCTCACCCAGGCTCCACAAATGAAGACCCTGAGACCCATAGAGTTTCATGTCAGTTATCAAAGGTCACAAAGATAGGCAGCTACAGAACATGACAAGAACCCAGGTTTTTCCAGACCTCTAGAACAGAGCATCAGTTTTCAAAGCTTTCTGGTCTCAGCAACCCATTACCCTCTTTAAAATTAAGGACCCCAAAAGGCTGCTGTTTATGTGGGTTATATCCATTGAAATTTACTGTTTAAGAAAATAAAACTGTTAAATGTTTTTAAAACATATTGTGAATATATTATTTAAATAATAAATATAAAATTTATAAAATTATAAACATATCAAATATAGTTATATACACATGTATATATCTTAAACAGAATTTATTATATTTAATATTTAAACATACTTAATATTCATGAATCCATTTAAAAATAACAATAAACCTATTACATGTTGACATACATATAACATTTTTATGAAAAATAGTATTTTCTAAAGCAAAAAAATTAGTGAGGAAGGTTTGATTGTTTTATACATTTCTGCAAATCTCTTTTAACATCTGGCTTCAGAGAAGACAAATTCTTCTATCTTCAGCATTCAATCTGTTCTAATCTGTTGTTTTGGTGGAAGTATATGAAGAAAATACAGTCTCAGACATATAGTTGGAAAATGAAGGAGTATTTTAAGACACAAATAACATATTAGTATTATAAAAAGTTTTGACTTTTCTAAATCCTCTCAAAGGGTCTTTTTTTTTTTTTTTTTTGGGGGGCTGGGCAATGAGGTTAAGTGACTTGCCCTGGCTCCCACAGCTAGTTAAGTGTTACATGTCTGAGGCCAGATTTGAAGTCAGGTCCTCCTGAATCCAGGGCTGGTGCTCTATCCACTGCGCCACCTAGCTGCTCCCCCACTCCCCCCCACCTTAAAGTGTCTTAAGGACTCCAGGGAGTCTCTGGAGCACACTTTGAGAACTGTTGCTCTGAATTCAGGGTACTTACTACCTACCTACCCAAGAATGTCCTTAATACAGCATGATGAAAAAAGAGAACAAGGCAGTCTCCAATAGCTCACATTTATAGAATACTTTGGGATACAATTATAGGATAGTATCACAAATGCAAGAGTTCCCTCTGTCAGTGAAATCTCAGGTCTATCTCCCATCCCCTTACACTGTGCTCTCCAGTCCAAAAGGTAAATCATCCAAGTCTTATTAACCCCATTTTGCCCAATGGGGAAACTGTGGCTCAGAAGATTAAAGTGATTTTCCTAATTTAATTCAGAACACATTTATTAAACACTTACTATATGATACTGTACTAGGAGTTACAAGATACTGTACTAGGAGTTACAAAGTTAATCGACACATTTATACAATAACAACAACAAACTGCAAAAACACACAACTATAGAAGACTTAAGAATCAATGCCAATGACAACCCATGATACCAGAGGACCAGTTCCCAACAGAGAGATGATAGTCAACTCAGGATGCAGAATTAGACACACATGTTTTGATATGGTCAATGAAGGAATCTGTTTTGTTTGACTATGGAGATTTAGAACTAGGGTTTTGTTCGCCCCCCCCCCACTCACTGGGCTGGGGGGAGGGGGAGGGGGGAGTGGCCATTAGAGATAGAGATAGAGAAAAAAAGTGGGTCATTGAAGCATTTTTTTTAAATACATCGAAGAGAACAGAAGGAAACCCAGAAGGAATGAGAGCCCAGCAGCACAGCTCTGAATGTTACATGATAAATTTATTACATACTTAAAAAGAAAAAGAAGCTTAGTATAACAGAGATTCACAGTTTCATATACAAGCCTCTTTTTTGCTTCTATGTGTATATAAATATTTGCTTTGGTGTTGGTTAGGATCAGAATTTTTTTCAAAAAAATTTTTAAAAGTCAGGTAGCTCAATGGATAGAACTCCTGCCTTGGAGTCAGGAGGACCTGAGTTCAAATGTGACCTCAGACACTTGATACTTGCTAGCTGTGTGACCCTGGGCAAGTCACTTATCCCCAACTGCCTCACCAAAAAGCCAAAAAAAATTTTTTTAAGTCAAAAACAAGGGAAGGGGAAGATGCCATATACCCACATGAAGAAAAATAAAACACACACACAAAGTAAAAAGTTATAAAACTAATAAAATATAAGAACCAGCATTTGAATCCACATCACCTGATACCAAGTTCACTACTTTATGCTACAATGTCAAATATCTACCATGATCTACTGACAAATGGTAGAATTCCTGGTCCAGGAGGGACACTGAGAAATAAAAACCAGAAAAACAGAGGGAAGAAACCTCTCTTGAGGTTTTATTTATGCAGAAAGTTCTCCCTATTTCCTTCTAAAACCTCTAGATAAAAGGGCCTCTTGTTTTTGCTGGCTAATTTAAATCCCTCCATCACTAAGTAACTAAATTTTCACCATAAGAAAATCCAAACCACACTAGTAATAAGAAGAGGAATTTTTTTCTCCAATTCCTTATTAAAAACCAGTTTAAAAGAAATCTTTCTGCTTATAAGAATTCAGTAAATGTTATCTAATATGACAGGACCAAGATGCCAATCCAAAACCACAATACCGAATAAGAATTCATAATTAATTAATTGATAAATTAATTGATGCCTTAAGGTTTACAAAGCACTTTTTCTCATAACAATCCTATGAAGCAGGTAGTTCAAAGATTACCATCCTCATTTGGAAGATGAGGAAACTGAAGGTTCATCCAGTCATCCTTTAGGTAGACTTCAACCTAAATCACTCTGGAAAGGTGGGTGGTGCCAACCTTATTCCTAAAGATCCTCAAGAATATTCCATCCTCCTACCCCCATTCACCCATTTCAGCACTTCGTCTAACTCACTGTGAGAAAACTCTTCTAAATAACATGTCTCTAGTAGCTTTGTCTTAACTTTTAAACCTATCATTTCTTGCTCTTTCCTTATTTGGTGATTGGTGATGGTTGCCATCTCTTGTGCAATAATAAGCCAATAATGATCTTCTAACACTTGAAAATATTCCAGTTAGCATGGGTCTCATTGACAGGTTATGCTGTAACATATCTCAGAGAAGCTTAGGTCATATTTGTTGCCTTTTTCCATGAAAACTATTTAATTCAGTCTATCAGGATGACAATATCTTACCCTTCCATCCCTCCATCAACCTCATTAAATCCCAGAAAACAGTCACAGAAAAGAATTAAAAGACACCTAATGTAAAGCAATACAAACATTCCTGATGAATGGCAGGTTTGAAGAATAAATTGACTAGTGACACTTCGTTCATTAGTCCAGTGTTTAGAACATGGTATAGATGTGGATGAGATTGACAATCTGAGTCCCATAGCACCAATTCATTCCTAATCCCTGTCACCTCTTCCATGATTCCACGATGAAGGTTCCAAAGTCATCTTACTGATTCCAGTTCACTGTTCTATATTAAAAGACAACCCTTTCTGTGTAATGGACCCCCCAACTCACAGATCCCCCACCCCTCACCCCTGCTGCTTTCGGCAGGCTGGTAAAGTCTAGGACTCCTCAGAATAATTTTTGAATGCATAAAATATATGTTACAAAGGAAAACAATTTTATTGAAACAGCTATTAAAATATATTTTTAAAGCAAGTTCCCAAATTCCTGGTTAAAACCCCCATCTTAGGCTATCAAGATATTTTTAAATCAAAACTCTGGAGACAACATGGCATAAGGCACTGGACTTGGAGTCGGGAAGACCTAAGTTCAAATCCTGAGTCGGCCTCTTACTAGTGTGACCCTGGGATCACCTAAATTATCTATTCTTCTGTTTTCCTCATCTTTAAAATTAGCTGGTTAGTAGAACATTGTACATAGTAACAACAACACTGTGAGATGATCAACTTTGATAGACTTAGTTCTCAGTAACGTAATAATCCAAGACAATCCAAAAGACTTATGATGGAAAATGCTATCCACATCCAGAGAAAGAACTATGGCGTCTGAATGCAGATGAAAGCATACTATTTGCTCTTTTTTTGTTATTTTTGTTTTTTCTTTCTCATGGTTTTTCCCTTTTGTTTTGATTCTTCTTTTACAGCATGACGAAAGAGGAAATATGTTTAATGTGATTGTATATGTATAGCCTATATCAGATTGCATGGTGTCTTGGGGAGGAGGGAGGAGGGCAAAAATTTAGAATTCAAAATCTTAAAAAAGTGAATGCTGAAAACTAGAAAGAAAGAAAGAAAGAATTTAAAAAAAAAAAATTAGGTGGTTAGACCAGATGCCTTCTAAGTCTCTTCCATATTTAAATATATGATTCTATAGAACTGGATGTTAGTTCTCATGAATCTCATCCGACTGGTTCTCTACACTTACTACCTGTATAAGCTGCAAATCTGAAAAGCATAATAGTTACACTTTTATTCAAACCATAAATATAAATGTTAAACAGCATAGGGCCAAGCAATGATCTCTGAGGAACTCTGCTGGAAACATCTTCCCAACCTGACATCAATCCATTAATGATCACTCTTCTAAATCCAACTATTGTGCCACACTGCCTTCTATGAAATTACATAGCTATTACAAGCACAAATTACATACAGTAATTTTCAGTAGAAAGATTAATTTCTTTTGTTTTCCTGAAAAATATGATTCCTATAACACCATTTCATAGTCAGATGGTCCAAGACCAAACATTTCATACTCTCAGATGGTCTATCACCAAAAAGAATTTTAAAAAGAATCCCCTGGTCTAGAACATTGAATTGAATCTTATATGATGAGTCTTCAAATCTTTAGCACAAAATTATAGGATGCTTCAAAAGCATCAACAGATCTTCCCAAAGTCTTAATGCAGTTTAAAACTATTAAAGCTTTAAACTACACTAAGATTTTGGAGACACTCCTCAATTTGTTGGGGAAACACTGGTTTTAGACATTCCTTGGCATGAAAGCAGTGGGCTCACCAGATCATCTCGCCAAGTCCCCTTTAGCTCTGGAACTGAAGACCAACACCCCATCCACATCAGCAGAAACTCCTACTCGATAAGAAGCAGTTTTCTCGAGCCCACGGACTGAGGCTGAGGTTTAATAAACAGATGGCTCAAAGATACTACCTACTTGAAGCAACGCCAAGCAGGGCCAGTATCTGGGGAGTATTTGAACTTAAAGCAAAATGAGTAATGCTGTGTTTATGTTTTTCAGGTCCCCAGTTGTTGGGTGTTTGCTGTTCTTTTTAAATCAGTCTGGTAAAGCAGCTTTAAAAGGCATACTTTTTGGCAGCTCCAAGACACAGTTGTTTCTACGAGTATGAATGCCCACTGTCCATGTTGTCAAACTGTGGAGGCACAAGTCAGGACTGAATAAACTGTAATGACTGATTGCTTTGGGGATTACCCTATGTGGAAAGGAAAAAAAACCTGCTTACACACCTTTTAGCAATTCCCAGCAGCAGAACAAGCTTGGGCTGTTTTGGAAATGAAAAATTTGCTCCACGTTGCTGGAAAAATTAGGTGCTAAGGATGCCTTTTGGTTAGTTTATAGAAAGCATTCAAATGCTTTTCTCTTTCCTTTAAAATGAGGATGAAACCCAACTAGTCTCCTCTAGAATTATAGGAGCATTGGGGAAGGACAGGCTGCTCATAACTGTCATGGTGTAGTTGACTTTGTTTAACTTTACAAACTTTGTCTACAAAGAAACCTAATTCCATTGGTGTCTGTTCATATCTTTTGACCAAATATGCCTCAAAAGAAAAATTACCCCAAAAAGTAATGTACATATGAAAGATGGATCCAAATCACCAATAGGATGAGATAAATCAAAACAACTCTGAGGTTTCACCTCATACTCAGGCCAAGACAACAAAAGATGTAAACAGTCAACGTTGGAGTCTTCAAGAAGACAGAAGCACAAATATGCTATTGGTGGACTGACTATGGTGTTTTAAAAAAAAAGGTATTTATAAAACTTGAAAAATGAGGATAAATTTCTGATACAGCTATTAACTTCAAGTTGAAGACATGGGATGCAAGAGATAACCACCTCTTTTTGCTTCCTAATTCAAACCAATTGAATCCAACAAACATTTATTATCTACTGTGTGCAAGACATCGTATTGCTACATGCCTCCCAGACTGTTGAATTAAGAATTATTCATCTGGTTAAAGAAAGAAAGCACTGATAAGGAAAAGACAGAAATACTTGAATCACAGCCTGTCTGGCCTCAGAGGAAGTATCAATCAAGTCAAACCTTCTCAGTGGACAGAAGATGGAACTGAGGCCCATAGAAGGCTAACCAACTTAGTGAATGGTAAAGCCAAGACTCAAAACACATTTCTTGTGACTCAATTATCTTTCCCACTTCTCAGTCCTACCTCATATCATGGTTCTGCCTCCAGCCAGGATTAGTGATTTTCACATTACTGTCCCACTCAAGGATTTCCGGGATGGCCAGCCCTTACCAACAAGGAGAATGCCTCATGAAATAAGTAACTGGTGACTAAGTAAATGAATGAATGAACCACCCAGTCAATAAGTAGAGCAGAGATCAGGCACCTTTCCAGAGGAAACATTGCACAATCAATAAATCAATCAACAAGCATTTCTTTAGCATAAAATATGTGCCAAGTAGACACTGTGGTCATTAGGCAGGCATTGGAAATACAGACAAACAAACAAACAAAAAAAAAATAGAATAGTCCCTTGCCCTTAAGATGACTCTAGCTAGGAGAGACAATATATATTATACAAGTGTGTAAAAAATAGATAAAGGGTGATTTGGGGAAAGGTACTATGAGCTAAAGGGATCAGGAAAAGGTTTCATGTAGAAGGTGGCATTTTCCTTTCTTATAGGAAAATGAGTATTCTAAGAGATGGAAATGAGGAAGAAGAATATCCCAGACACACAGAGAGGAAATGGAGTGTTATGGATAAGGGGGTAAAAAAGCCAGTTTGGATGGAACACAGTACATGTTAAGGGGTATACATAAAGTAAGACTGGAAAGATAGGTTAGGGGGAGGTGGTCTAGATTATGAATGGCTTTAAATGCCAAATTGAGGAATTTATATTTGATCCTAATGTAAAAGGAAGCCACTGCGCTTTACTGAGGTAGAGAAGGGACATCATCAGATGTGGGCTTTAAGAAAATCATTTCAGGAGATAAACTGAGGGGTAGGGAGAGACTTGAAGCAGGGAAGTCAATAAGGGGGGTGTTGCAATAGTCCTAGAGAGAAATGATGAGGGCTTGAAAGAGGGAATTAGGTGCATGAGCAAAGAAAAGAAGAGTAAGAAGGCAAGAGATGCTGTAGATTTAGAAACAATAAGATTTGGCAATGACAACTGAATATGTGGGATGTGTGTGAATAAATATCCTCATATATGGAGGAATTTATAAAGATACAGATATAGGATATACATAAAGATATATACAGATATAGGATATATATACAGATAAATATCAGATATGTGGTACTTTTACATATGATATACATATGTATCGATATATATGCTTATAGATATCTACTTCTCTCTACACACACACACACACACACACACCCCACTTGTATAAACATACTTATTCACACTCAGATGAGGATATTAGAAGGAATCAAGGAAGAAACCAATTCTCCAGGTGTCTGTGGAAGGATGCTGGTGCGTAGGACAAAAACAGAGAAGCTCTGAAGAGGGATTGATTTGGAGAGGAAAGTAATTGGTTTGGCCATGAAGAATTTGGGATAACAATAGCACATCCAATTGGAAATGTCAAAGAAGAAAGTGGTGATATGAAACTCAAGTCTACAAATGATCAAAAACACTCATTTTGGACAAAATTCATTTCATGTCATCACGGAATGTTGGCTTGAGGTATGGTATGATGGAAAGTATGCCGAATTTGGATTCAGGAGGTGAGTTCGACAATCGGCTTTGCCACTTTCTGTGTGATTTTGGGCAAATCTTAACTGCTGTGGGCTTCAATATCTTCATCTATAAAATGAGAGTGCTGGGCAAGATGACTCCTAAGGATCCCTCAAGCATTAAACCTATTCTGCAATCTTCCACCCCCATCTCACACATGCACACCACTGGTCACAGGAAGAAGGGCAGAGAGAGAGAAAAGAGACAAGACAGATGCAAAGACAATGAAAGAGAAGGAAACAAACCTTGCCCACAGGCAGCTTGATTCAGAGGAACATAAGATCACAGAACTAAAGCAAGAGGGGCTAATCCCCGCATTTTATGGATAGCATAGAACTTAGGGAACTTACCTAGGTCACATAGATTAGTGTTTATACATGTGTAACCACAGAACAGCAACCAGGCTTAACTTTATAACTGACAATAATTAGGAAGGCTCTATGCTAAGTGGTACAGTGAACAAAGCAATGGGCCGGGACTCAGGAAGACCCGAGTTCTAATCCAGCCTCAGACACCTATTAGCTTTGTGATCCTGAGTGACTCATTTAACCTGTTTGTCTCAATTTTCTCATCGGTAAAATGGGGATAATAATAGCACTGACCTCCCAGAAATGTTGTGAGGGTCAAATGAGATAATATTTGTAAAGCACTTAGGACAGTGCCTGGCATAAACACTTGATAAAAACATTCATAGTAATGATGATAATGATAATGATTGAAGGGAGGAGGGGGTTGAGGGGCTAGTGAAACTACTTCCTCCTGGTTTTAAATATGAAACCATAAGACAACGTACCAGCTACAGTAACCATGAAAGCTAGGACCCTAGACCAGGCTCTGAAGAAGCAGAGACATGAGGAGAACACGGTGTCTGGAGTTCGTGGAGTCTTTCCTCATAAAATGACGGCTCTTATGTAAATTCCAGAGTTCTACCTCCAAACCCAAGATTGGCAAGCCAACTGCATGCAGCTCACCACACTGAGATAATCCCTCGATGACACCAGTATGATGACACGGCCTGGGGTTTACTGTGTGGGTGGTGGTGTAACCCACGCTGAGGAAGCCAGCTTCCCCACTGGCTTCCATCTTGGCAACACTAGTTCCAGTCAATACAGCAACACATTCTGTAGCCCAGTGATAAAACTGTTGTAAACATATTACGTTCATATATGGTCTCAGAAACCATTTAGTCAATTGATGGCTGTAATTGCCACTCCATGATGTAATTGGTTTCTTTTAGCTTTCAAGTTATTTTTGCTATTTTTTAAACGCTTCTGTTGAAGTAAAACTAATTCAAGTGGGCAAGTCTCAGGATCTTATTGGGTTCACAGTTTGCTTATATATATAAATCAGACAGTTGGACTAAATGATCTCAAGGGTACCTTTCAGTTTTAAATCTGGGTTCTTGTGATCTTAAATCAAAACCACTGATTTGTTTCAGTCAATCTCCTTCTGTACCACAGTGCTTGTTTGGCATATTGGAAGTGCTTAATAAATGCTTGTTGATTATCTCTAACCAATAGGGATCATCAATGACAGGAGATCTTTCTACAATGAAGATTAATTCACTTTCCACAATGGTGCACATACTTACAAACACAAAAATTAAGCTGTTACATATTTGGGGACATTTGATGAAACATCATTGTTGTTATAATTATCAAGCACAGTGAGCTTAAAATGAAAAGACCTTGTTGAGTACCAATATACAAACACATTAAAATTGAGCCCTGTGCCAGTGACGGAAAGGCACTGCTGTGTACTACAGAAGCATCAAACTCTTGGCAACTTGAGGCTGGCTAAACTCCCAAAGTGGGCCCCAACTTGACTAAAATGTAACTTGGAAATGTTTAACAAAATAAATAAAAACCAAATATAACATAGATAACGTTACTTTGCAGTCTTCTGAATAATGTTCATTTGTAGTATCCTAAGAGAATATGCAGCCCACAACGATCCCATTTCTATTTGAATTTGACATCTTTAGTACAGTGGATAGAAGGACAGTTTTAAGGTCAGTAAGACCTGACGGGTTCAGACCTCACCTTCAACAATTATTAGTTATTATACACAGGCAAGCCACTATCAGATATACAGACTCCACCCTCTACACTGTCCCCAGCTCTGTCAGTGACAGTCAGATACAGACAAATCTCTGATCTGCATTGGTAAGAGAAAGTTTTACACACCAGAAGTTGCTTACGCCTGATAAAATCACAGATCTAGATGCAAAAAAAAAAAACAAAAAACTTGTCATTCCAACTTTCCTATTTCCAAGTTTATGCTTCTTTGATCCCTAATGTATCTATCAAAGGCTCTTACTAATGGGAATTAAAACCAGAACAAAACTATATGATTTTTTTTAAAGACAAAGTTGTCTACAAATAGATGCCAAATCTCACTTGACAGATTATTGCAAACATCTTATACAGTAATTACAATATGAAACCAGCCAATTTCTATTTTAAACAGTTCTTCATTCATTGAGATTGACCTGCCTTCCCATCACCACTCACCACCCAAATTAGTGAGAAACACATTATACTCTCAAACACTCATTCACTTTGACACTGAATCATTGCCCACCTTACACTTTATGTATCTTTCACAAGTATATTTCTGTCTATCTCATCTCCCCAATTAGACTATAAACTCCTTGAAGACAGGAATGGATCTTCCACATCTCATATTCTTCATTGGGCCTCATAAACCCATTCTAGAAATATTTGAAGGAATGAAGTAGCAAACATAATTATGTAAACTTATAGGGAAAAAAAATTTCAAAAATCACTTTGTATATGAGTATACAAAATGGAAAAACCCCTCATAACATAAGCCAAGTAATGTGCCTTCAACATATTAAAAAAAAAAACAACAGTAATTTAAGCATAACTTAAAGGGGCAGAGCTAAATGTAGTGGAGAGGGCATTAGATCTAAGAGATCAAAGACCTGGGTTCAGGTCCCAAAACTGTAACTTACTAACCAAGGGACCTTGGGCAAGAGAGAACATTCTGTGCCTCAACTTCCTCAACTACATAAAAGGAAGAGAGGCAAACTTTCTGAGAGATGATCTCTAGAGACCCTTCCATACTTGACAAGTTACAATTCTACAGGAGCCCAAAAAAAAAAGGGAAAGGGAAGGTATATGCCAAAAACAAAAACAAAAAAAAGCCATGAGAGGCAAACCACACCTCATCATACTGCTCTCCCTGCTGCCAGTAGCAATAATTATTATATTTATTGATACTCTGATAAAGGCAGAATTAGCTCATCTCTGAAGGGCACCCAACTCTAGGATTCTATGGCACAATGAGTAAAGAAAGCCACACAGCACTACAATAGGTTTTTAACTTGAAAAAATGGAATTCAGTTTAAATGCCACTGAATTCTTTCTCTCCACAGTCTCAGGAGGGAGCTTTGTAGGGGGGGTAATGTAGCCACAGGAAAGTTCTGTAGGAGAAACAAGAGAAATGCAACTCAACCTTCCTACATCCTACATCGAAAATGGAAATGCACTAATGGCCCTAACCAGAGTTTCATCCAGCTCAGTAGTCATTCTGCCTATCACTGGCATGGTCAGTGAGAGTAGGCAGGAGCTGCCTTATGTGACGGGTCTCTAGAAATGATGGCTGTACCCTAGACATCCTAAATTCCCTTTAAAATCTCACTGGATTCCAAAGGATTCATGATGAAAAATGCTATCCACCCCGCAGAGAGAGGAACTAATGAACTCTGAGTGCAAACTGAAGTATATATTTTTTCATAGTCTTTCTTTTTCTTGCTTTTTTTTTTCTTTTGCAACATGGCAAATATGGAAATGTGTTTTGCATGACTTCATATGTATAGTGAGTATTCTATCTCTTGCGTTCTCAATGTGGAGGAGAGGGAAGGATGAGATGGAGAAAATTTAGAACTGAAAATAAACATTTTTTTAAAAGAAAAGTAGAATTTGGATAAAACCAAATTCAAAGGAAAATAATTTAGACAAAAAAAATAGCATTCTCAAACATTCGCAGATGGTAATGAGTATGCTTTTCAAGAAATTAGGAATAACAACAAACATGGTGTGCTCAGGAGACAGTGAGGAAGCTAACCTAGATGGAACAAAGAATACACTTGGGGGAACATAGTATAGATAGTAAAGGTGGAGCAAAATTTAGGAGGAGTTCCATTACAAACTCGGGAGTATATTTCTTTATAACTGTAGTGATAGAGGGTGTTCCATTGAGGGAGGAGAACCTCACTGAATAGTGTTTCATCCACAAAAGTATATCAATCCCTAATTTTTGATGGGTAAACCAAGAATCATAGATTTAGGGGAAGAAGGGACCGCAAAGGTCATCCAGTCCAACCCCCTCATTTTACAAATGATAACAAATGGTTAAGTGACTTGCCCAAGGTCACATAAGGAAAAAATAACAGAGGCAGTATTAAACCCAGGTCCTTTGATTTCAGAGATAGGGCTCTTTCCACCATACCACACTACCTAGTAACTAACAGGAAGAGCACAGGATTAAGAGTCAAACTCCTCGGTGTGGAGATAAGAGGGATAGACTCGGGATCAGAGGATCCAATTCCACCATTTTTTACTTATGTGTTATTGGGCAAACCATTCTCTGGGTCTCCATTTCTTCCTGAGTCAAGAGAAGCAAGACAGAATGTTCCTCCCTTTCTTTACAAAGACCCTGGAGTACACACAAACGGCTGCTGAACCTCAAGCATCCCTCACTTTGTAGCAGAAGCCCATAGGTTTCCATAACCATTATGTCACCTTTTCTACTGTCGTTGGTTTGAGCCCAGAGTACCAGAGGCCACAGAAAACAAAAAAACAAAATTAACTTGGGCTACCTCTAGAGCTGTAGCTAGAGCTACACTCTCTCACAAAGTATTTGGACAGAAGAACTCAAAGAAATCCCAAAAAAATTACCTGTTTTGAGGATTATGCAGATCAGCTTCTAAGACTCCTGCCCAGGCAGCATCTACGGGGTAAACGAAAGGCCATTTTAAAGAAATTTTGAAACAACATGCAATAATCATGAATTGAAAATGAGGATCACCCAGAGGGCAAGAGAGAGGCACACGGTGAGTTAAAATAGGCTGCAACAGAACCTAGAGGCAGGTAGGAGATAGCTCTGGTCTTACAATACGGAAGTTGTTGTTCAATCACGTCCAACTCTTTGTGAACCTATAGACCACATTATCCATGAGGTTTTCTTGGCAAAGATACTGGAGTGGTTTCTCCAGTGGACTAAGGCAAACAAAGGTTAAGTGACTTGCCCAGGCGCACACAACTAGTAAGTCAGCTAGTAAGACTGCATTTGAACTCAAGTCTTTGTGAGTCCAGGCCCAGCACTATCCACTAAGCCATCTAGCTGCTTCCTATAATAAAATAAAAATATTGGCTCAGATATTTAACAGCAGCCAAATAACCCTGGGCAAGTTATTTAACCTCTTTCAATCTGAGATCTGGTAAACTGAACAGGGTTTTTAATGTCCCCTCCACTTTGAAACATGATCCTACTATCATCAATGAAGAGCTTTGAGGTACAGGGGTAAAACATGGCCTCAAGGAAATGAAAGATATACAAGCAGACATGTTGGTCACATAGAGAGGGAAAGCGATGACAGTCCCAAGTTCTCCAGCAGAAATATCATCTCTAAAATCATATTTAAGTGAATAGATTCCCCTTTGGGTATGACCAACATCACACAGAACGGGCAGGCAGGCTGGGTTGCAAGCTCTACCACTGGAGAAAACAGCTAACTAGATGAGATTACAGATCCAATCATGTCTTCTAAAATGTTAATAATGAGAGCGCATGCCGAAGGACTTAGGATTACTTTGGGCCAGCATTGGTGACACAAAGAGAGGTGAAAACATTATCCCCCACCCTCAGGTGTACGGTCCAATGAGGGAAACAATATGCAGATAGTTATGAACATACAAGATATATTACAGACCCCCCCTACCACCACCACCACCACACCACCTTGCTATGATGGACCTAGGGAGAGCAAACCAAATACTTCTCTACGATGGTGAAAAATGATTACTCATATCTGGCTGGGAATGGACTCGAGCTCTTCAAGCAAAGACCAGATGACACACAGTTAAGGATTACATAGACAGAACTGCTGTTTATGTATGGGTTGGATTAAATGGCCTCTAAGGTCCCTTCCAACAACAAAATTCCAAATCTGAGTCTGTTAAACCAGTATTAGAACTGGGACTCTGGATACAATATGTTTTTTCTAGGGTTTTGTTTGTTGTTTTTTTTCCCCTGGGGAACTTTCTTCTGTATCCTTTTACTTTAGTTAATTCAATGAATAAATATTTATTGAGTGTCCTGATCCCTACATATTGCAAGCCATCTTAGATACTATTTTCAGAAATCACAAGCCTCCATGGTACACAGGTTCAAAACTATTCCTCCTTCCTATAATGGGTATGGCTACTAGAAAAAAAAGTTTTCTATGTACACACTGGATTTTAGCTGCAACCCTAAACTGATCAACTCAGACATTCATTATTATTGTTACTATTACTAATAATAATATCTAGCATTTATATTTTGTTTAGTCATTTCAGTAATGTCCAACTCTTCGTAACCCCATTTTGGAGGTTTTCTTGGCAAAGATACTGGAGTGGTTTGTCATTTCCTTCTCCAGCCTATTTTACTGATAAGGAAACAGAGGCAAACAGGGTGAAGTGACCTGCCCAGGGTCACACAGCTAGTAAGTATCTGAGACCATATTTGAACTTAGGTCCTCCTGACTGCAGGAGCACTCTATCTACTGCACCACCTAGCTGCCCCTCACAGATTATATACAGCCTACTTTGTGCCAGGCACTGAACTAAGCACTTGAAAACTATCTCATTTGATATTCACAACAACCCTGGGACGCAGGGGCTATCGTTTACTTCCATTTTACAGAAAAGGAAACTGAGACAAATACTGTACACAGGTAGCAAAAGTCTGAGGCTGGATTTGAACTCAGGCTTTCCAGACTCCAGCCATAGCACAGTAGATATGAAACCAGAAAAAGAAACTAGAAATAGCAACTAACATAAGAAAAAAAAAAGTATTATTAATATCAACTACATCACGTTACCATCAAACAGAGGAAACTACTGTTGAAGTTGCTGAGCAAAACAACAAAAGGCTGGTTCTTAACCACACGCTAGGTATTATCCATTGAATAATGTGCTGTCTCCCGATACTAGTCATATTTCAAGCCAGGTTAATAAAGGCATGGAAGTAAAATTAGTCCCCACCATCCATTAAAGAAGCCAAAAATTTATTTGTTTAATAATGTATGAACAGGGTCAGCCTCAAGCAAAACTGAAGCAGGCCAGAATGCCCCAAGTACTCCCAACCTCCCTAATCTTTGTCCTTTTCACCCTCTTAGGAGTTCTCAGTTTTCTCCTTATCTGCATTATCAAGCCTGCTTTTTAGATCCTGTAAAAAGTGCTACACCTGAGAGGCAGGAAGAGCTGAGTTCAAATTCCACTTCTGAGGCATTTACCAGCTAGCCACATGACCACACACAAGTCCTTTATACTGCGACTCTTTTTCTGACAATATCTACCAGTCACCTAGGCTCTTAACTTTGTCCCTCATGTTCTTATCCTATTCTGGACTGTTCTCTGCATTCAAGAGCTTTCTGCTTTATATTAGAAGTACATTAGACCACTTGAGGGGAAAGGGACTGTGGTCTTTTTCCTTTTTTTTATCTTCAGCACCTAGTACATATGTCATCTCCCACAGCTCATAGTCTTGCACATAGCAGTCAATAAAAACTAGTTGGACAATGCTAATTCAATTAACTCATCATTTGCTCCTCCTTTCTCCTTCACTCCCTACTTCCAATAGTCTTCCAGTTCTAGGATCTAGTTTCTAGAATCCTAGCACCTCATGTTTAAGCTATCATAATAATCGTCTCCTGACTGATCTCCCCATCTCTAGTCTCCTGTCTTTTCTAATACATACTATAACCCTTCTGCCAAATAACTATCCTTGATCTAACAACATTAGGCATGACCAACTTAACAGCATGAATTAGTTCCATGAGAAGTGAAGATAAGGAGAAATAATGCTTGGGGGGGGGGGTTTAGGGGTAATTTCTACAGGAGCAATGCTATAAATGTAATAGCAGAATAACCAATCAATCAAAAATCACTTATAATCACCAACCATGTGCTAGTCATTCTGGTGATACAAAGACAAATATTAACAGTCTTAGCCCACGAGGAATTCACAGACTATTGCTGAAGACAAAACATATGCATATAAGCATATGCAAAATAAATGCAGGAGGAATTGAGGGAGAGGAAAGGGAAATAAGAAAGTCTCATAAAAGATGGTGATTGAATAGAGCTTTGAAGGAAGTCAGGGATTTTAAGAGGTACAGGTGGGGTAAGAGTGAATTCCAGGAAAACGGGGGTAGGGGGGAAGGGTGAACACAGCCTATATAAAAGCAGAGAGATGAACTGAAGAGATTATGAAAGCATTGGAGCCAAACAGTAAAGGGCTTTAAATAACAAACAGAAGAGTGTGTATTTGATCTTACACGTAAGAGGAAGTTTGTTGATCGGGGAGTGACATGGTCAGACGTGTGTTTGAGGGAGCTCATTTTGGTAGCTGTGCGGCAGGACTGTACAGACCCACCCATCCTCACAACTGTGGTTCAAGGACTAGCCAGCAGCAAGCTGGGCTAAACACTGGGTGGGTATATAATTTGTGTCTCTAGTGTAGAGCTGAATGAGGTTTGAAATATGGTAACTGGATTCAATTATAATGCTTAAATGGGATTATTATAAAACGACTTTTGTGTATCCATCATCATCACCATTATCATTTCAGCATCACTGTCATCGTGGAGTCACTGCACCCGTCTTCCAGGATTGTTGTGAGGAGAAAATAAGATAACATTTCTTCTGAGTAAAGAAAGCACTTTGCAAACCTTAGAGTGCTTTATGAATGTTATTTATTCTTTTTATTAATTACTATTTTAATTTTTATTATTTTATTTTTTATTTGTTGCTGTGTATTTTATTATTTATTATTATTACTATTAGTTATAATTACCATTATTATTTATATTATTACTACAGATTTAGAGCTAGAAGAGATGCTTAGAATCACTTAGTCCAACTCCCTCATTTTATAAACTCAGGCCCCGCAAGATTAAGTAATTTGCCCTGAGTTCATACAATTAGTAGGTAGAAATGTCAGGATCTGCATCCAAGCACTGGACTCCAAATCTAGCATTGCAACATACCAATCATGGTAACGCTAGAAAGGCACTGTGAGAACATGTAAAAGGGCCTGGAGGTGGAGGTGGGAAGAGACTTGTATTCAGGAGAAGGTCCCACTAGGTTTCCCCCTCTGATTGTTAGCCATGTGACATGCAATTTTGAGCAACTCCCTTAACGGATCTGAGCCTCAATTTCCTGATTTGTAAAATGGAGGCGGATAATACCTATAGTATTAGTTGGGTTGTTGTGATTATCAAATGAGACCTACCACACCTAGCAGGGTTGTTATGATGACCAAATGAAAGGGTATATGCCCTCTTAAAGGACACATAAAAGAACATATAAAAAACATAAACCAGATATTTTCATTATTCCCTTTATCATGTCACTTCCCTGTTTAAAACCCTATAATGGTTACACACTCCCTGTATTAAAGTTCACACATGGCATTCAAAGCCATTTACAATCTGCCCCAAACCTCTTTCCAATCAAATCTTCAAGCTTTTCCTTATACAAATAAACTCACTACTACCATTCAGACTGACCTACTAACTGCTTCCCCACACCCATCCCTTAAAAAAACCACACCCACACACTTTCAACTTCCTTCAAAGCTTAGTACAGTAGTATGCTGGTAAATGTTTAACAACCAGATCTTCAGAAAAAAAGAATATGCTCCCAATACTGTTTTAAACTTAATTAGTATTATTAACATTTTCTCATAACTTTCTTAATAATCTCCTTGTTTTTTTTCAGTCATTTCAGTCATGTCCAACTCTTTGTGACTCCATTTGGGGTTTTCCTGGCAAAGATACTGGAGTGGTTTGCCATTTCTTTCTCCAGCTCATTTTACAGATGAAGAAACTGAGGCAAACAGAATGCTCATACAACTAGTAAGTGTCTGAGGCCAAATTTGAACTCAGGTCTTCCTGACTCCAGGCCCAGTGTTACGCATGAGGCCCAGTGTTACTCTAAGCTGCTTTGACTGCTCCTACAGCTTAGATGAGATGGCAGTTACCAAATCTATACTTCTAAGTGAAATGGAGGACCACTAGGCCTTACCATCTGCCTCCTAGGTCCACCAGGCCTTACTATCTGCAGTGCCTCTTTACACCCCATCTAATCTACTGATGTAAACTAAAGATCCCCTAGGCCTTTATATCTACTCTAAAGCTGACCTTTCTTTCATGTGTTGTCTCCCCCAAATAAAAGATGAAGTCTCTCAGAGTAAGAACTCTCTCAATTTTTCCATTTGTATCCTAGTGCTTGGCACATAGTAAGCACTTAATAAATGTCTTTTCTTTCACTTTCACAGTATCTGGCACATAGTAAATGCCTAATAAACGCTTGTTGATTGGAGTCTAAATGAGCCTGGGTTCCTGCTCTCACTGAGTTTATAGTCTAGAAGTCTATCGGTCGATAGTCTATGGGATGCTGTGAGGAAATAACTGAAATAATGGCAATAAAAGTGTTTTCATGGAAACCCATTAAAATCTTTTTCTTAATCATCATCATCATCATTCTCATTAAGTAGGAAAAGGAACATGGAGCTGAGATTCAGAAGTCACTCGGTGGGAGAAATAAAGAGGCTTAGCTCTCAGGATACCAAAGGTTTAAGAACGTAAAATGTTTCAGGCCTTGAAACAGGCCCCAAACAGGAAGTTTGTGACAAACTTTAAAAACAAAACCATACAACTGCAAGAGATTTAAAGGAGTCAGATAAGATTTAAACACGCACACATACCCTTATAAAGAGTAAACTAAGTAGATGGTTAGGGACAGCAGGTTTAAAAATATAAATTATATGATTGCCTCAGCTGTTCAGAACCAACAAATTTTCCTACAGGTGTCCCTTACGCCTCACAAACACTAAAATGTCATTGGGTATCATTTGCTTATCTGTCTTCCAAGCAAGACCCAACTAGGCCTCTAAGCTCCCAAGGGGAGGAAACGATGCCTTTTGTGCTAATGGTGTACTAGTAAATGTTCAGCTAGGAGGAACACACATATATGCACAGGACACACTTTTTAAAACCCTGTTTGCCTCAGTTTCCTCATCTGTAAAATGAGCTGGAGAAAAAAATGGCAAACTACTCCAGTATCTTTGCCAGTCACAAAAAGTCAGAGAACCCTGAAGCACTGAACAATACAATACCACCACCACGACCAACAACAACATTAGCTGTCGGATAGATAGCTGTTTTCAGGTCTCAATCTATCCTCTATCTACATAAGGTCCTTCCTGATCCCATCCCCACCCCTCAGCTCTAACTGCTGTCCCAACACCCTGGCTTCCGACCTTTCACCCACAATTCAACTGAAGAAGCATTTAAGTTCCTACTATGGGCAAAGGCTCTGGGCGAAGAAAGAAAGAAAGAAAGAAAGAAAGAAAGAAAGAAAGAAAGAAAG
>NW_020954604.1:11940588-11964768 GCF_900497805.2 Vombatus ursinus | reverse complement strand
AAGAAAGAAAGAAAGAAAGAAAGAAAGAAAGAAAGAAAGAAAGAAAGAAAGAAAGAAAGAAAGAAAGAAAGAAAGAAAGAAAGAAAGAAAGGAAGGAAGGAAGGAAGGAAGGAAGGAAGGAAGGAAGGAAGGAAGGAAGGAAGGAAGGAAGGAAGGAAGGAAAAAGAAAGAAAGAAAAGAAAGAAAGAAACTAGCTCCTGCCCTCAAGAAGCTTACATTCTACCACTCTACCCAACAAGTACACCCACAAGACCCAGTCTCAACAGTGCTTGGCAGTGTGTCAAGCTGATAGATTAAAGGAAATAGCCTAGGTTTGTTGGCTCATTTTACAGCTGTGGGAAATTTTAACAACCAAGACTGGAACTGACTTGACCAAGGTCATACGTCCATGAGTCAGAAGGAGAGTAGGATTAGAATTTTCAGTCCTCAGGTTTCCATTCAGTTGCCTAGCTTCAGAAACAGTATTCTCTATTCTATTTTGCTCTCAAGTACTTGTCAGGGATAGACCAATCCATCCCACAGGTCTGATCACAACCACCCACCCACTTAATGAACTCCAGGGGCTCCCTATTGTCTCCAGGATCACAAACAAAATGCTCATCTTGGCATTCAAAGCTCTTCATAATCTAGTATCTTTCTCCTACCTTTCCAGCCTTCTAACACTTCACTTCTCCACCCCAACCCATGTACTCTTGCTGTTCCACAAACAGGATACTCCATACTGACATCGCTGGCATTTGCTCTGGCTCTCCCAACTGCCTGGAATGCTCTCCCTCCCCTTTCCTCCCCTCCAACTACGGACCTCTCTGGCTTCCTTTAAGTCCCTACTAAAACCCCACCTTCTACAGAAAGCTTTCCCCAACCTCTCTTAACTCTAGCGCCCTCCCTCTGTTATTTAGATCCTATTCATCTTACTTTATTATACATGTTAGCATGCTGTCTTCCTCTATTAGATTATAAGCCCTTCTAGGGCAGGGACTATCTTTTGCCTTTAAGTACAGTACTTGGCATATTGTTTATTGATTAGTGATTGATGTAATCTACTCTTCCAGGTATATAGCTTTTCCCTGTCCATCAGCTGTCCAAATCCCCAGTGGGAGAGAGGAAGAGGGATGAGGAAGGAAATAGGAAGAGAATAAGCACTCATTAAGTACCTACTGTATACCAAGGCACTGTGCTATGGCTGCTCATTTGATACTCACAACAACCCTGTGAGGTAGGTGCTATTATTAACCCCATTTCACAGCTGAGGAAGCAGAAGCAGAGGTGAAGGAACTTGCCCAAGGTCACAAGGTCAGTTCCAAGCCAGGTCTTCCCGACTGCAGGCCCAGAGCGCTGACCACAGTTCCACCTCACTGCCTCACTAGATGGAAAGCTCCCCCCAAAGACATCGAGCTTCTCTTTTGATTCACCTCCTCCCACAGCCTTTAAGCACAAGGGCTCCACTAATCACTCTCTAAAGTTAGCAACTATTTTCTAATGCCTGCTTAGTAAAGAGGAAATAAATAACAACTGCTAATATTTTCCATCGAACTCTAAGGTTTACTAAGCAAGTGAGAGACGGGAGGGCTCATAGTATTACCATGCCTATTTTACAGACGCAGTAGGTACAGAGGATTTGGCCCATGTCACGGTATAACCCTATGCAAACATCCTCATTTTATAAAAGAAATTGAAGTTGATCGAGGTGAAGCAATTTAAGATTACAGATTCAAAGATTAGAGGGAGAATCAATTTTAGACGACATCTAAGTCTAAACTCAGGAAACAGGCCCAGAGAAGTTAGGCCTACATACAGGAACTAAGTTACAGAATTCAATCTGAACCCAGGTCCTCAAGACTCCAAATTCAGGGCTCTTTCCATTGAATCGTCCAAGACAACAAATAATAAATATCAGAGTCAGAATTCAAACCCAGATCCTTCGGCTCCAAATTCAACACTTTTTCCATGGTACCAAGATACATCCTAGGCTTCTGATTCAGGTCTAATGCTCTTTCCCTTAAAATATACTGTCACCCAAACACAACATACACATCCATACACACAAACACCCACATAACCCCAAAAAAACACCAGTCTCAGAGTAAAGAGGACAAGGAAGTGCTCTAAAATCTAGTAACTATTTAAACCAAAGCTTCCCCTTGGCCCACCTCGGAGACCTAGACAGAAGCTATCAGTTTGGCTTCCTCTTTAGACAACTACCAGAGCCTATCCCCTTTCACCAACTTCAGCTTGGTTCTTTTCCAAAATAAAAAGGTGACTCATTTAAGGTTCAAAACTGAAAATTCCAATGAGAAAGAAGAAACTACATAAAACCTCTTACAAAATCTTCTCTCACCCCTACACACCTCCCCCCATCGAGAAAAGTTAGATTCAGTAATACCTCTTTAACTGGGCACCTACCAATTCAGAATTTACAGCAGCACTGCCAAAGTTTACCATCTTCCTCACAAATAAAAGAACTTCCTGGCTCAAATCACTAGCTTTTTCAAACCAAGAAATCAAGAAATTTAGGAGGCTTTCCTTAGACCTTCATCTTTTCAGTCCCAAGAAAATATCTTTTCTCTTTAAAGACTTTTATGATTATACACCATTGAAATGTTACAGGCCTATTATGAATTCTGGGTTTCTCATTTAATTATTTTATTCTACTTCCCAATTGTTACGACTGCCCTTTCTCCCTCACCCCCGAAAATTTATCTAAATATGACTTACCCCCAAAAAAATGCATTTATCAAAATATCTAAATAAATCTAAATATATCTAAACACAAAAATCTAAATATACCCCCACAAGTAAAATTTAAATTCCTGGAGGGTAAGGGTTATTTTCAATTTTATCTTTGTACCTCCAGTACTTAGCACAGTGCCTGGTACCTAGTAAGCATTTAATAAACTGAATTTGTTCCTTTTTATCATCTCTGGACCTCAGTTTCTTCAAGTGTAAAATGAGGGAAGTAGACTAGATGAACTTTAGGGTCTCTTCCAGCTCCAAATCTATGTTCCTAAGATCCTAGCTTATAAAGAAATATTCATAGCATATTTTGCAATACAGACCTCACTCACTAATTTGAATAGGGCTCTTCATTATCTCAAATTCCCACTATACATTGTCAGAGGAAATGAACTTTCTCTATGTAGATCAGAGGTTCTTAACTTGGGGCAAACTTTTTTTTTTAATTTTTAAAATACTTTGATAACTAAGTAAAGTTGGTTTTCTTTTGCGATCCAATGTTTTTATTTTATGCATTTTAAAATAGGATTCCGTCATGACAAGCCTCTGAAATTAGGTTTTCCCAGCTCTTTGTCAAAAGATCTTTTATTTACATGGTATCGCTACTACAGACAAGGCAACTTCCAATAGATTGGCCACGTTGTTCAAGCATCTAATACAGCTTTGCCTAAAAGACGATTTTATGGAGAACTCACACAAGGCAGGTGCTCACATGGAGGTCAGAAGAAGCAATACAAGGACACCCTCAAGGTCTCTCTGAAGAACTCTGGAATGATTGTGAGACATGGGAGACGCTGGCACAGGACTGCCCAGCATGGCATGCCTGCATCAAAGAAGGTGCTGAACTCTATGAGCGAAGCAGAATTGAAATAGCTCAAAAGAAATGTGAGATGCACAAATTTAGAGACATCTCCACTCTCAATGTTCATAAGGACTATTTGTGCCTAACCTATGGTAGAGCCTTCCGAGCCCATACCAGGCTGATTAGTCACAGTCGGGACACACTGTACTTGACCCCAACACAGTGATGTCATTTTGGTCCTCTTTGAGAACAAAGGACAACAACCAATTAATCCCAGATGAAATAATCTCAAGGTAGCCAAGGAAAGGACTCAGTAGAGTTCACAAAGCTCACCTCCAGGACAAGAGCTACCAAAAAAAAGAAAACTAAGGTCCATCCATTGATAAGTTTGGTGAGGTATAAACAGAAACTCCCTTGAAGGATAATGAGGACATGTGCCTAGTAAGAACCTGGAGGGAAGAGCACTGAGACAAAAAACTACCCTATTAGTCTTTTTTAAGTGGGGAGGTGGGAGAGGAAAAGCAATGGCAAGAGTCCCTGAAAGCTACTCAGTGGCTTGGCTTCTGGGAAATGTAGCTAGGGAACTATGAAGAGGATATTCTAAAGAGGAGGAAACTTTAGTGGAAAACAGAGAGCAAAGTCTGAGTGTTCTCAAGGTCTCATCTCTTACTTCCCCCCTCCCCAAACCCCACCCTATCCCTTGAATCATTCTGTCTCCTTCTGCTCAACACTTCTGGTATCAAGGAGGATCTGGCTCCATGACTGTGAATGGATAAACAGGAATAGGACAAAAAAAAAAAAAAGAACTGAGAATAAGAAATGACCCTTTGACCCAGCTATATCACTACTAGGCTTATACCCCTGAAGAAATCAAAAAAGAAGGAAAAGGTTCTACCTGTATGCACACAAATGCTTACAGCAGCTCTTCTTGTGGTAGCCAAAAATTGGAAACTAAAGGTTGCCCTTCTATTGGGGCAACCATGTTGGGAATAACCCAACAAATTGTGCTGCACCGTTGTGCCATAAGATGATGGACAGTTTCTAAAGACACTCTGATGTAGAGGGAAGTGAGTAGAACTAAGAGAACAGTTTATACATGATAACATTATACAGAAAAACAACTCTGAAAGGCTTGAGAATTCTGATTATAGCAATGATAAACCATGGGTCAAAAATAATGAAAATGAAACATGCTACTCACCTCCTGACAAAGAGATGATGAACTTAAAATAAAGAAAGATATTTTTGGACATGGTCAATATGGGAATTTCTTTTGTTAACTACCCAACTATGTATTGAGGGCTTTATTTTGGGGGTTTGGTTTTTATTTGCTCAATGAAGGTAGGGATGGGGGATTCAGAGAAGGGACATGGTAATTTTTTTTAAATGCTTGTTAATTTCTTTAAAAAAAAAAATTAAAGAATAAGAAATGAAAAAATCCACCAGTCACCTCCTAAAAGAAATTCCAAAATGAAAACTCTCAGGAACATTATAGCCAGGACTTACAGGTCAAAGAAATATTACTATAAGTAGCCAGAAAGCAAGAATTCAAGGAGCCATAGTCAGGATCATGTACAATTTAACAGCCATCACTATAACGGAACAGAGAACTTGGAATATGATATTCCAGGAGGCAAAAGACACATGGGCTTACAGCCAAAAATAACTTACCCAACAAAATTGAATATAAAGGGGGTAGGGGCGAGGGAGAGAGAAGGAGAGAGAGAGAGAGAATGGTCCTTTAATGAAATAGAAAAATTTTCAAGCATTCTGGATGAAAAGACCAGAGCTAGTGAAGAGTGAAGTTGGGAGTGAAGAGAAACATAAGAAAGGTAAACATAATGAACAATGATGGAAGGACTAAACAAGAATAAACTGTTTCTGTTCAAATATGAGAGATGACATATATGTCCTCTCTGATCCCTATCATCATCAGGGGTCATATAGGGAGTCCAATTATACAAGACCTGGGAGTGGTTCTGTTATGTCTTGATGATGTTAAGGGGAAAAAAATGGAAAGAGGGAAGAAAACAAAGCTTAGGGAAAATTATCTCACAAAATAAAGGTGTACAATTAGATATGTATACAGACAAAGAAGAAGGGGTGGAGACTTGAATCTCATTCTCATCTGAACTGGTAAAAAGAAGGAAGAATACACACATAAACAGCTGGATACAGAAATACAATCTCACTCAACAGTGAAATAGGAGGGAAAGGTGAGAAGGAGGGGGAATAGGAAATTAGAGAGAAGGTAGATTAAGGAAGAGATTAGTCCTAACCATCATAAACATAGTGTCACATCCAAAAGATAAGCTAAGTCTTCCTCTAAATAGTGTTAATTTCTCAAACATGATAAGGGAACTTCAACAAAGTTTGAAACTTCAAAACTGTCAGCCTCTGAGTCAGAAGTCCTGGGTTCAAGTCTTCCTGAGATACATAACTGGCAATGAGATCCTAGGCAAATCAACTACTGCTTTCAGTGACCTAGGCAGCTCATTAAGATAGTAATGTTGTGGGAACAGTCAACAAGTGCATTTGTAGAGGGTATTTCTTCACTAGAAGTTCCCTAGAATATCAGTGAAATTGTTGGAGGTGGGTAGACCTTTCCACTCCCTAGAACTTTTTATATGGTGTTACTAACTAAAACTGGGTATATCTAATCCCAGGAGAGTGAGAGATAAGTAATAGGGAAAGCCCTCTATAATTCTACCTTCACAGCTCTTTAATAATAGCAATTCATGATAAAACATCATTAAAATTATCCCATCACCACTATACTCTACCACCCACCTCCCACCCACATCTCTCTGTGTACCTCCCAAGGATGCAGAATAGAACCTTCCCCACATTTTAAATGGCCTAAGTATACTTGCCCTACATTTAACCCAAAGAAGAGCAACTGCTATCTGGCACAGGTCCTACTAAGTGTCTCTAGAACAATCATTGTCAATGTCTCCCCATATACCGATTTTCTTTTTTCCTTCTCACACCATTCCTATACTTGACTTATACTTCTTTCTCTGCAATTGTCTATTTAAAATCATTCTTCATTTGAATTCACCTACATAAATAAAATGATATGAAGTAAAGATATTGGTTCACAAGACTCCCAAGTATAGCCCAACCAGATTAAAATGTAATTAGATAATGTTTAACAAAATAAATAAAAATGCAACATAGATAATGTTAACTTGTGGTTTTCTAGTCAATATGCAGTCCTCAAGAACTTGTTTCTATTTGAGTTTAAAATCACTATGGAGAAGAAGAGCATGCTGGACTTGGTGTCAAAAGACCTGTCTCAGACACTACCCAAGGGCAAGTCACTTAACTTCTATTTGGCTCAATTCTCTCATCTGTAAAATGGTGATAATAATATAAAGTTAACACTTTATAGAGTGTCTTAAAGTTTTTAAAGCACTTTTTGTGCATCACCCCATTTCAACTTCAACAACCCTAGAAGGGAGGTGTTACTACAATCAACACTGGGGCAGACAGAAGTTAACTGACTTGCCCACAGTCACAAAGCTAAAAAGTGTTTCAGACAGGATTTGAACTCAGATTTCCTGACTACAAATCCAGTATTCTGTTCACTACCATAAGAGCACCTACTTTACAGAGTTGCTATAAGGATTAAGTGAGATCCTATTGAAAATGTGCTTTGCAAACCTTCTTTAAAGAGTTACAAATATAGTGATGATGATAGCCTTTATATAGTTAAAGAACTATATAAAGAGAAGGGAAATATTTAAATATTGCTATTTTTCATGTGCATTTAATCAACACTATTATTGTTGTTGTGCCAGGCACTTACTATGTGCCAGGCACTCTTCTAGGTGCTGGGGTCACACATATATTAATAATATTTAACCTTCATATTATTAAAGAACTATATGAAGCTTAACTATTATTATTGAGCTGTATTATTAGTCAGTGCTGTACACAGTGACTGTCAAACCTTCTCCACCCTCTTCAGCTGCCATGGTTAAACTATAGTGGTTAGAGTGCCTTCTGAATCAAAGGGCTACAGTGTATTGTGTATGCCCCTAAATCTGTTCTATCTTCGTCTTTGGCTCCCTTCTTCACTGCCCAAAGAACATACACAACTCGTTGCTGAGCGTCTGCCACCGAATCCACCACCTTACCCTTAAAGGTTAACTATTATTGTTTCTTTGTTTCATAGAGCTAAAAGAACTAACTGAAGATTACTATTATTATCATACACATAATATATCTAGATGTTACCAAATTATTACATAGTTCTTTAACTATATAAAAGTTGACTTATTGTTATATTTGTAATCTCCCACACCTAATAGAGTATCTGGCATACACTGAGTAGTTAATATGTATTTGCCGATGGATTGATAAAATACACATGAAAAATAACTATATTAGACAATTTCTCTCCCCCTCTCCCAATTTAAATTATAAAGTGCTCTGGGAAGTAAATCTCCCCACAAAACTAGGAAAGGCTTAAATGACTGGACTATTATCTCCCCATACTTCAGGTTCACCAGGGGGCAAAAATTATGTTACTTCATTCTTCTTTATTCTCTTCCTTCCCTGCCCTCATCTTTACCCTTATCACTAAGCCTGAGGTCCTACTCCTAACACCTGCTCTCTCCATATTGGGAGTGACTGGAACAGCAGGGATGTGAAATAAATCCTAGTGATATCATGGTAATAGCACCAGATCTGGGGTCAAAGACCTTGGTTATGAATCCTGATTCTAACCCTGAACTGGGTGTATGATTATCTATGAGTCACTTAAATGGTAATTTTATTATTAATTGCTTTATCTGTCAAATGTGAGGTTTGGATTACATGACTCTTAAAGTCCCTTCCAGGTCTAAATCCTATGAAGAATCCGTGACTGGGACAGTACCACAGTGTTCTGGGCACTGGTATTTACTTAAGTGACTGAACTAAGTAAGTATAGAATGTCCGTCACTTAGTATATTGTTCTACATTCCTGAAAAAGCATAAAGTCTCCTCATTTGGTAAAGTGAATCCGCCACTTGCTAGCTGAATAATGTTGAGCAAAGCACTTGTGCTCCCCTGTACCTCAGTTTCCTTATCTGTAAAACAGTGATAACACTTCTAGTACCTACCTTGAAGGGTTGTTTTAAATAAAGGGATCTGTAACATAGAAATATCAGCTATTATCTGGCTCTGTTATTTACTATCTGTATAGCTTTTGGGTCTCAGTTTCCTCATCTGTAAAATGAGAGTATTGGATCTGATGGTCCAGAAGGTCCCTTTCAGTTCTAAATCTATGGCCATCATGACCATCTTTATTGTTGGTGTGGCTGCTGCTGCTGCTGCTGTTGTGGAGGGTGGATGCGTGCCTGGAGCTGTAATTTGCAAGGGCACGCCAAAGTCTCACCCAGCTGCCACCAAACACACAATACCTCTTCTCTGATAAATTCAGGATAAGTCTGAAGTCTTCCTACCATTAGAGATACTTTACCTTAAGGTGTTGGGATTGAAAGCTCAGTTTTCTTATCAGTAAAATGAGGGGGGTGGTCTAGAGGTCTCAGGTCTTTTCAGGCTCTAGGATCCCAGATTTTAAAATGCAAATGTGTTGTCTGGGTGTAAACTAACACAGGGTCATTAGCACGTGCCATTCACGACAGAGAAGGGATTACAAGAACAGGGGTGGGTTAGAGGACAGAGCAGGGGAGCAGAGGAAAAAAGACCCAGGCTTCTTTATTTCCTTTGAAATTGTGTCTTTCCTCCAACCTCACAAAGCACTTTATTTTGCACCTCTCTGATATATAAAATATTATATATTTTAATTATCTGTGTTTTTATCTTATTTGTACTCCCCCCCCCCAAGCTCAAATAAGGTAAATAGTTCATCTTATCTAAACTTCACACTTATCCCCTCCACCCATTTCCCATCAGTGTTCTGCACACAGTAGGGGCCTAATAATGTTTATAGGCCGAAAGAGCAGGATGAATGATTATCCAATTAGCTAGCTGTCATTATTTAACAAGGCCCTGAGGGAATAGGCACCAGCAAGTAAATTATGATTAGGGATGGGGGTAAGGAGAAGGAGGATGGGACTGTACCTAGCCCACAGGAACTGCCCTAGAGGTTAAGCCTGAATGTGGTGTGTGTGGTGAGGGATGGAATGGGGGTGGTGGGGACGGTGGGGGCAGGGTCTCTGAATAGCTTAAGGACCTCCTTCTTAAATTAATATGCTATGCAGCAAATGTGGCTGCAGATTCTTTGACTGGTGTGAAACACAGGAACAAAGGACAATCACAAATTGAGCAATAAAAGGGACTTTAAAGCTAGTCCAACCCTCTCCTTTTTTACAGAGGAAAAAATTGAGGCCTAAATATCTTAAATGACCTGCCCAAGGACATACAAGTAACATATGGCAAAGTTAAGAGATGAAACCATGTCATCTGACTCCAAGTTGAGAGCTCCCTTTCTGCTGCACAATTTGTAAGGCACCATGCTAAACACTGTATACAACAGTATACTATATACAGTGTCTAGCCAACCTTCTCCACCCTCCCCACCCTCTCCATGTTTAAACTGTAATGGTTAGAGTGTCTTCAGACTCAAAGGGCTACAGTATTGTATACTCCTTGGACCTGTTCTATTTTTGTTTTTTTTTTCTCTGGTTTTCTTCGTCTCTGCCCAAAGAGTACATGTAGCTCATCGCCAACAGTCTCATCTTTTTATTGAGAGGGGGAGACCTATCTTCCCTCGGCTGGAGATAACCACCCACGCTCCAACCTCTCTAACCTGGGCCAGATATGTATGTCCCTTCTTAGGCAGCCGGTTGGCCTCTCTGCTCTGGGGCCTTACCATACTAGCAAAGAATTTCCTGGGGACACCCAATCAACTTTAGCCCTCCTGTGGCCCAGAACTCCCAAACTCAAGCAAACCACTAGCCCACGCCCAAACTAACTAATCATCTAAACCACTGTCTTCCTCATCTCTCCTCTCCCATCCTAGGCTTCTCAACTTACACACATAAAGGTTGCCTTTTTATAGATATTCTCAACCATCACTGGTACTCTTTGCCTTCCAAAATTGGGGGAAGAGGGAGACACCAAGGATGTCATTTCCTCTTTGTTATTTATTTCTTGCTGCAAGAGATGGCAATGGCACGGGGGCGGAGGCGGGAAGGATATATTCAGAAGGTGATATAAATATAAAATATTTTGTAAAAATTTTAACGGAAACGCATTCAGTGAAGTCCATTCAGATTCAGGCCTAACATTAAGGGCTCCTAGTCTGCTACAGCCTCCGCCTAAAAAGACCAGGCCAACAAAGATGAGAAATGATGCTCTCTTTGCTTGCTTGGATCCACAACCCTGGAACTCAAGGCAGAATGTGGAAAGAAGGGGCCATATAACATAAGCAGCCAGATCTGGTGTTTTGTAACATAAGTAAACACATGGGAATTTAATATCCCCAGGAGCCAAGATAAAGCATAAGGAGACCCAGGCCTAAGAAACTATCCACTGGTTAGAATGAACCAATCATTCATGTTGAAAGCCTTGGCAAGTTTCTTCCTTGAACCACCAGCTTGATCCCCCAAGACCCTCTTCCCCCTTACACACATCCCACCCCTACACAAACTCCTACTGGTACCAAGTGAGTTTCATACTGAGTTATTGCCACATGAAACATCCCCATTCTTGTCTGAGCTTGAAGAAGTGCCAAGGGAAGTCAGAAACAAGCAATCCAGCAGGACTTATGCTGTTCAGCAGGACAGAAGTCATTCCTTAAAGCTACTGCTACCCAACAAGCACCAGGGAGGGGGCTTGGAGGAGCCTCCCCTTGAATAATGAACAACACAAATTATTTCCCTCTCCTCTTTTTCGGGCAATTCTCTTGGCACTCTTATTTCCTCTTTTTGTAAAATAAATTTTAAAAAATTCTCTTGCTGTGTTCCCAGTTTCACAAGACAAATGCTGCCCTCAAAATGAGGCTGTCAAATAACAATTTAACAACCAATCCATCAATTATTCAGCACTGTGCTACAGTCTGGGAATACAAAGACAAAAGTGAAATAGAACCTGCCTACAAGAAGCTTACATCCTAGCATAGCACTTTGAGTATGAATAAAGTCTGTTCTGGAGGATGTCAGATCCCATCCTCCCCACCCCACACCTCAGAACTCACAATTACAGTCACATCCCCAGCACTTTAGAAAATATTACAGGAAGTCACTGAACTGGCTACAAACATGGCAAATTTTGTAATGACCCTTTATTCTCTGTGCACACTTTCAATGTACCATGATCACAAAGCTCTGGCAAAAGTTTGTGACAAATGCCCAAGATTAGGAGTCGGAGGACCTGGTTTAAATCATGGCCCTCTCACTAAATTAGCTATATGGGCAAGTCACTTAAAATTTTATAGACTTTACAGTCAGATGACAGAGTTTAAAGCTAGGACATCTTAGACATCTTCTAGTCATAGTCAGCATGAGGTGATCTGAACCAACCTCCTCATTTTACAGATAAGGAAACTGGGACCCAGAGAGGGTAAATAACTCACCCAAGGTCATACAGTTATTAAGTGGCAAAGCCAAGGTTATATCTAGGCCCTTGGCATCCAGAAACTAGTTCCTTATCTGTAAAAGGAATTAGTTGGACCAGACAGATCTATAAAATCCTTTGCCTTCCAGCTCTCAACCTTATGATCCTATCATTCTGCCTCTAACGACACTGACCTGACAATGGTCTATACTAGGGCTCACTCACTGCCTTCCTCCTCCACCCGATGGCTGGAATTCTATTTTTCCTTTGCTTAAAATTCACATACACCTGGGAGAAGTACCACATTAAGCCCCCCCCCAGACATCTATAACCCCTGGTGTAAAGGCAGCTATCAGATCCTTTGCTGAAAGCATGTTTTGACTGTGTGAGAAGGAGATCAAGGAAAGAGGCAAGGGCAGGAGGGCCCTTGTGGTCTGAAAATAGGAACTCACTGACAGTACTTCTTCACCAGAAGCACAGAAAAGAAAAAAAAAAGTGATGAAACACAGGGAAAAAACGCAAGAATTCTCTAGCAGAGTGGAGATTCTGGAAAGTGTGGTAGGAATTACTCGATCCATACCATGTTTTTCTGTTACCCTCCAAATGTTGGCTCCCTGTTCCCAAACCAAGCAACTCTCCAAACCCACACAAAGCACCATCAGCCCCTGGGCAGCAGGCACAGAGTCGGGACATGACAAGTTTGAGGCATACAATTAAAAAATATTTAACAGAGACCTTGGGTTTCACAAATCTCCCAGAGCCAGCAAAAGCAGGAGAGAAGAAAAGGAGGAAGATGGAAAAGCTTTTAGTTTTATAGTATTTAGTATTATAGCAGACAGCTGCTATAATGGGGAGGGTGGGAGGGCGAATGCTAGCTTTATCTTCATTAAGAAAACACCAAATTCCCAACTGTATTTCCTTCCCTCCTTCCCTCCCATCCTGCTCCACATCGAACAGTTGGATGCTAAAAAAAGGGCGCGAGAAGTCAACCCCCAACAAAAGTAAATGTGATGTGTCAATGTGAGATGTGCAGAAAATGGGAGGCAGAAGCCACTCAAATTGAAACTAGTTCCATCTTGTGATCTGAAGACATAGTATGAGACCAAAAAAGTTCAGCTAATGAGGTTAAACTGGCATCCACAAAACCTTCTCTGAGCACTTGGCTTTGTTTTTATTTGTTAAGTACTACCTTGATCTCCTCCCAATGCCCAAACCACTGGACTTCACCAGAAACCTCCTGCCTGCCACTAAATGTGGTCCAATTGAGGCTCTGAACTGAGAAAGGGTTCAGTCGTTCGGTATGATTTGAACTGAAACCTGCGGCCTGTCTGCCAGAGATCTGATTATTCCTCATTCCATCTCTACAAACCTGAAAGCCATCCAACCCTTGACTCGTTTAAACTGAGCAGTCCAGGATGCCCCTGAAAGAGGAGTTTGACTCATGCAAACCAACTATAAGGTTTACAAATCCCATAATGGACCACAGGGTTTAGTCTGTCTGCACCCCTGCATCAGACATGGTTTTACCTCTTTACAACACCCCACTGCTGGGTTAGGAGGCACTGACTGTGTAAATCACAAACATAACTGATCGAAGTTTAGCTCAAACTTTTTTCCTGTAATTCAACAGATGACACTGAATAGATGAAGCTGAGGGCCAGAGAGGCAAGCCCACTAACTTAAGAGTAGGTGATTATTTCATTCTTGGCATTCATATCCCCAGTGCTAAGCACAGTGTCTGGAACACGGTAGATACCAAAGAAATGCTTAATGATTGACAGGTCCCTCTCTCCCCTAGATAATCAGCTCTAGAGGGCCAGAACTCTGTCTCAACTCTCTTTGTATCTTACCAAGTTCCTTATACAGTGTTCTGTACAAAGCAAGCATTTGATAAATATCTATTTAAATTAAATTAAAAATTCTATCTCCCATTCATTATCTCAGAAGTTCCAATGGAATCACATTTCTCTCCCATTTTAATATAAACAGACTAATTAACTGACTCCAGTCATCTTTATCATAAGACAATGGAGTCAGAGCTGGAAGAAACCTCACAGTCGTCTGGTCCAAACACCTATGTTTTACCAATGAGAAAACTGAGGCCAAGAGAGGAGAAATTACTTGCCCAAGATCATACGGGTATTTAGTTGGCCAGGATTCAAACTCAGGTCATCCAAATCCAGAGCTACGGTCATTCCAAAGATTTCTGTGTCCAATAAGACAGAATCTCAGAGCTGGAAGAGAACTCCGGAGTTCTCCGGGGAGAGAAGTCCAACACAGGAAATAGCCTGGTCACCACTAAAGATAGCGCAGACCTCCACCCAGCCTACAGAGTATGGCCCTGGGGCCTCTACTTTGGACACCAACTCATGCAGAAGCTAAAATTTACTGGCTACCTTACCGAAGCTACCATTGGCACAAACAACCAAGAACGAAGGCTTTGTGTTCATTCCCCAGCGATCCATGTTTGTTTCTACCTTACAATCTTCCCCTCCTCTTCCACTCCCAACACTGACAGCACATACCGAAGGTATAACAGACATAGGGTAAGCTCAAGCTCAAGCTCATCCCAGTCACTGAATGTAGTGGCTTTCATCTACTTGTTCATTTAACTGAGCCCATCATTACTAATCATGTTGATCTCTCCCCCATTAGACCGGATATCCGTGAGAACAGAAACTATCTCTGCCTTCCCCAATCCCTAATCATTTACTCAGTAAGTCAAGCCTTTACTAATCACCTACAATAGGCAAAGCAGGGAAAGACACATGATGCACAGAACAACACCAATAACCCGGCCCTTAAGAAATTTACGTTCTACTGGGAGGGAGGGGAAAGAGAAATGCAATTTATATGTGGATAAGGAAATATAAAATATTTGTATTAACAATGTATACATAGATAAATAAAGACAAAATACAGAAAGTAAATTCAAAGTAACTGGGAGAATCCTAAAGGGGTGTGGGTGTTTCAGTGCATCTGTGTAAGTAAAAGCTAAATATAGGAGGTAGCTTTAAACTGGAGAGACCCAGTAAGGACAACAGGGACCTTGATTCCCCCCATCAGATAGGGCTAGATGAAGACGAGTCTGTCTCTTCCATCACATCAGAACTCCCTGAGTGACCCCTCAAACTGGAAACTCCCTGAGGAGAGGGGTTAAACATCTCCCCATCAGATTAGGAGTTCCTTGAGAATAAGAATTGTAAGTCTCTTCCTCCCCAGATCTCTTAGGGGCTCCCTGAAGTCAGGAAATTTGTCTCACTCTCCACACTCTATCAGACTCAGAGTTCTCTGAGAATGAGAACTATGTTTTCCTGTTCTTCAATTTCTACTTGCAGCACCCATAACTTAAGCTCTCCACACAGCTGTCCAAGACAAGGTGTTAAGTGTCTGACAAATCCCAGGTCAATATCCTAGATATTAGTCTATCGAACATCTTTTCACCATTAAATACTTCTTGAAAACTTTTTTTTAAAATAAGAATTACCATACACAGTGAAAAGAATTGTTTGAAAAAAAAAAGTCTGCTCCACCTAGCAGTTACCTTTTTAGGAGCCTCTTTATGGGATCTGTCCAAAAGGATGCCCTCAAATTATAAATAGGCTGCTCTGGTGACTGTGGCAAAGGCAGGAATGTGCTGTTCGGATAGAGAGAAGACAGGCAGCAGACAGGCTGTAACACACTTAACCTACCTGGTCCAGCTGGGGGTTACTGCTTTAATCCCACAAGAGACAAAATAAAAATAGGGCAAGTAGCTAGAAAGGCGGGGGGAGACGGGGGAAGCTCCTCTCAGTTCCATATTTCAGGCCTTAGAAAGTAGCAAAATAACTTAGATTAAGGCAGGAACCCCAGATGCAGAAACTGAGGTAAAAAAGTTACGGGCTTTTTTTTAGAGGGAAGAAAAAAAAAGGAAAAAAATCACGGATGATCGTAATTATAGCTTTCTTTTGAACACAGCTTTATAGTCTACACAGCACTTTCCAGGCATTATTGTACTGGATCCGCACAACAAACCCCTGAAGCCCAGTTTTACATCTATAATTGGCTGGGTTACACAAGGTAGAAACGCTCTGTCTGGCTCAATGAACACTGAACCAGTGATCACATGACCAAGGTCACGGGCTCAAGCCCCAAATAGGCCAGTCGAGAAGACTCTAACCCCAGCCAGCTGCCTCACAAAAGACTAGACTGGCACCAGTGGGGCACCAGGCAGGGGGGCAAACACACTCCACTACTACAAAAATAGGTCCAGTGCATGTCCTATTGACAAAGGGATCTGAATGTTATCTTGGTAAACAAAGAAGAGGAGGAAAAATAATAATAAATAAACATATGTATGTATGTACATATGTATATGCATGTGTGTATGTACATGTGTGTATATGTAAATGTGTGTATACATGTGTATGCATATCTACATGTACACAGAGAGAGAGAAAAGGGGAGTAATCAGTGGGTTTCCAACAGTCTAATACACTTGACTATATCCTTGGCCAAGATTTTCTAAAATGCTGTAAGAAGGGGCAGGTCTGAAATCTCTAGCAGCAGAACCCTCCTTGGCCACCTGCTAATCAAAGGAAGAACCTCTCTCCCAATCTTGTTTTCTGGAAGGGAGCCACTGTCGCCATGTTGTCCACTACTGCTCCAAACATAAAAGTATATCCTAAAAAAGTAAATCCTTTTCACACAGGAACCACCTACACCAGTGTGCTCCAATGCAGCAGTACCAGCATAGTATTCTTTTGACTATGGCTGAGGCCCTCCTGTCCTGCCACTCACTGTAGAAGGTACTACACATCCACGAATTTTCAGAGTAAATAAAAATTGTACTTTTCTTATACAGAGATGCCCTAAGGGTAAGACTGTGCTTCCAAGAAGGCACCTTACTTGAGATATGAAGAATCAAGCTTTAAAGTCTATACAGAGAAATTTTTACTTTTTTTTAAGGGGGGGGATTTTTAAGCCTTTATTGAAAATCTATTTCAAATTTCAAAAATTAAAAATCATAATTCTGTAATTCAAATATTCTCTAATGAATGGGCTTAAAACTAAACATCCTATTTTAGTAACTACATAGCTTATTTTCCCTTGGTTCCCCTCCCTTCCTGCCAACCCTATACCTTTTCCTTCCCTCTCTCTCCTCATTTCACACTCTAATTGTCAGGAATTGAGGCCAACAGGAAGACTATCTGGCCACCCTCACTCTCCACCCCCCATCATTCCAGCGGTTAAGTCAGTCAGATAGTAGCCAAACTGACCCCATTCATCCCCTGTACCCACCATCCAACATAGAGCCTTCACTGAGAACATACATAACTTTAACTGGTGTCTAAAAGGATTAATCTGAGAGGAAAGGTCTGCCAAAGAGGCTGGCAACCTCTTCAGACTCAGGGGTCCCCAATAGGGCTAATCAAGGCCTGTGGATATCACTAGCAAGCCAAGGACAGACAGAAGAAAGAGGAGTTAAAAAAAAAAGTGAAAGGAGACAGTAGATGAAAGAATTATGGAGAAAGAGGAGGATGAGAAAGAAAAGTAAAGAAAAAGATAATTATTGCAGAAAGAACAGTACTAGTAAAGGATCTCAGGAGTTCTTCAGTGAGTGAGTTCATAAAAATAGTCCTTACAACCTAACTCTATACTGTAAAGGCTAGGCTGTCTCCAATCCTCTGGTTCCTTTCCTTTTTACCATTTCCCACATTCTCCTCTGTTCCTCTTCCTCCATACACTCCAAAATTGGAAGCCACTGGTATGAAGCTTGACACCTGAGCCCCTGGGGGCAATCAAGTCAATATTGTTTCCAGTTGTACGCCTGCATGCCCATCTATCTTCCCTTCTCTTTCCTCTCTCTAAATAATCATAATCAATCATATGCTTTTCAAAGGCCTGAACCCACCTGTCACCTCTACAAGTGCACCAGCATCTACAAGTGCACCAGCATCTACAAGTGCACCAGCATCTTCAAAGCCCAGCCCCAACTTCATGGAATTAGAGAATCATAATACCAGTCATTTCTATAGCACTTTGAGGAGTCTAAAGCACTTTAAATATGTTATCTTATCTGATCCTCATAACAGCCCCGTGAGGGAGATGCTATTATTATCCCTATTATGTAAATCAGGAAACCGAGTCTCAGGAGAGCTTAAGTGATCTATCCAGCTAATTGGTAGCTGTGATGGGATCTGAATCCTGGTCTTCCCAGTGAGTCCAACACTCCGTCTATTCACTATTTTATGAATGACATATTAGATGGAAAGCACGTCTCAGACTTGGGTTTAGTTCAAGTCTTGCTCTGACATATCTTGATGAGGTGACCCTAAAAAAGCCACTTATCCTCACTCAGTACCCCCAACAAAAAATTCTAAAATCACAAGTTGTACATCAGTTGTCCATTTTATAGCATTTGAAAGAATTTCCATACCAGGAACTCACTATGATAATGAAATCATGAATATAGAGCTCCTTCTCATCCACTCACAAAACCACCCCCCTGCCCCTACCCAAAAAAACTGAATCTTACAGTCAGAAGGAACCATTGTGGTAAATGGTCACAGCATTGGACTTGGAGCAAGGAAGACGAGTCCATTCGTATACAGACTCAGATACTCACTACCTGTGTGATCCTGGGCAAATCACTTCACTTCTGTCTGCCTCAGTTTCCTCATCTGTAAAATGGGTATAATAACAGCACCTACCACCATCTCAGGATTGTAATGCGAAAAGAATGAAGTAATATTGATAAAGCATTTTGTAAACTTCAAAGTGACATGTAAACACTAACTGTTATCATTATCATATAGAAACAGGCAGTTAGGCGGCACAGTAGATAGAGTACCAAGCCTGCAGTGATCTGATTTCAAATCTGGCCTCAAACATTTATTAGCTGTGTGACTCTGGGCAAGTCACTTAACCCTGTGTGCTTCAGTTTACTCATCTGTAAAATGGAATGGAGAAGGAAATGGCAAGCCACTCTAGTATCTTTGCCAAGGAAACCCCAAATGGGGTCACAAAGAGTAAGACTGGACTGAAACAACTCAACAACATTATAGAGACGGAAAACAAGGCTCAAAGGCTTAAAATGATTCATCCAAAGTCACACAGCTAGTTAGCAATGATTTTTCAGCAGTGTGCATGAAGACACACTCTTCTCCCTATCCTAAGATGTACTATGACAAATTAAGGAAATCTTAAGAGTGCCATAGAATGAAAAAGATTGATAAACACTAGTCTATAAAACACAATGAACTTTCCATCCCAGTAACAATCAAGTCTTGGCCTCTGTGAAAATATATGGTTCCTAGATACTAATTTCATTGTCCAATTGTGATTTCAGTCCAAGGCTAAGAGTGAAATATGGCAGGGCTTGCTGTTCCATAGAGAGGTGGTGGACTATTGGCACAGAATAAGACATATTTTCAGATATGGTAGTGTGCTGACTTGCTTTATTTCAGTGCACTCATTTGCCCCAAGGGAAGGCTCTATTGTTGCTGTTCCTCCTTGGTTCTCAAAAACAACCAATGGGAGGGTTCTATGTGGGGAGAGGAAAATCATTGGAAAGTAACAGTGACATAAAAAAGAACGAGTGAAATAAAACATTTAAAGAAGAAAAAATAGTTGACATCAGCTGATCACGTAGCATCTACTTTGAAATCAACAAGGGTCATCCAAATTTCTATTGTGGTTCTCAGGGTCAGGACAATGGGACTAGGTAAGAAATAAAAGTAACCTGAACCCTACGGAAGTAAATGTTATGTATTACAGGTACCTGCCACCAGAGACAAGGGAGTCCCAAGAGTCTGCCCTCCAGTCCTGCCTAAAGCAATGTTTTAATGGCATATGTGAATTCAAAGATGCCAAAACCATCATTTTAAAATCTACCTCCCCATCCCCGCCACCTCATCATAAAATAACCTTATATTTTAAGCCCTGTAAATCAGCATTTGTCAAGTTCTAAATTGGGCTACAGCAATATTTATTCATCAAAGCATAAATCTCTCCTACATAGTCGTAAAACTGCCTAATAATTTAATATGCTATAATTCTTACCTGAAACTTGTCAAAAAATGGACTGAAAGAGGCATCTGTTTTATAGCTAACTAGCCATGGGTCTGTAGTTTATGAAACAGTTCACATTTTTATTCTCTGCACAGAAGGGGAGAAAAGGCATGCAGGACGCATTTCCATGCAGAATCAACAATTCAGCAATTCATTAACCACTCAGGTGTCTTGGGACAATCAAACCAGGTTTCCACAGACAAAGCTGTGGAATCCCCCACTGAATTCTTGGAGACACTTGGGAATAGCAGGGAGAGTTTAAAAAGCAATGAAAACAAGGGAAGGAGGTTAAGGGGAGAGAAGAGGTTGACAGAGACAGAAATGAGCTCAACAGAGTTCACACGTTCTTTCAGCTTGAAGGGATGGCTCACTCCAACCAAAAAAGATGAAAAACATTAGAAGAAAGATACCTTCTGGCAGAGTGGGGAGCAGCGAGTGATTTCCAGGGCTATTCTTGTTCCTGGGTTCACTCTGTTAGCTTTCCATACCTGTTGATTCCACTGTTCAATAAGGTAATGTATTTTCTCTGGCAGTGACAGATACCTTGTGGCCTGGGGCCAAGACACCTCTCTCTTTTATAATGAAACTGGCTGCCACAGCCACAGCCACAGGGCCCCTCAATGAATGAGGTGTTGCTTAGAGGGGAGCAGTTGGAGGGTTTTTTTTTTTTTCTTTCAAGGGCAGTTGAAGCAAATTTAATCTATTCCTCTTATGCTGATCCTTTTGGAACATTCAAATTAAAAACCTAGTGGAATGTGGTGACTGAAATGCAGATTTCCTGTTGGTAAGGCCAGAACAATTTTTTCACGCTGCTAAACTGTTCCTACCAGCCAAAGGTGGCAAAGGGCAAGGGCAATGGGCAGTTAGCTATCCATCACCTGGGTGTCCCAGGGTTAGCCCTTCTTCTTTACCGTCCTCCTGGTTCCTGTGGTTCACCTTGGCAATGAACCATTTGGTTTGGTTTGGTTTTTTTTTTTTTCCCAGGGCTGGGCATTTGTGAGTGGTTAATGACCGCTTAGGTTTCAAAGTCATCAGCGCCCCTACCTTTAGCTCTAACTGCTCCCATTCAGTTCACTGGCACAGGTCAGGGCCCTGAGCACACTGTAGTCCTTGAAGAGCTTTGAAAACAAAACGAAAAAAGCTCTTTAATTGGAAGGGGGAAAAAAACCAGTCACAGAGCTCCAGGCGCTCCAGCTCCGTGCCAGGTTCTCCACAGGGTTTCTTAGAATTTTTCGACTTCAGATGCTACATTTAAATAGTCCTGTTGACTGAAGATTATTTGCAGGCACAACCCACCAGCCTAGGGTGTCATATGAGGGTTTGAGCCCAACTGGGGGGGGGGGGGGAGAAAAAAGGAACTGTAAATAGCTCAAGTGAAAGTGATTAACTGAATCAACTTTTCTGTAATTGTAACGAGGGGGAGAAAAAAGTAAACTAATTAGTTCTAATTAGTATACAAGCTAAATATTAAACTAATATTGGGGAGGAGGGTATTTCCCTCTTCATAGTAACACAAACAACTACTCCCTACTGCCTTTTGCGTAGAGAAGTCTTGTCTTTTTTCATTCAAACAAAGCAACTAAATATTATATAATGGAACACAAGCCCTTCAAGAAGAGCAAACAGAAGATAGATTTAGAGCCTAAGCGGCCTCAGTATTCCTCCAGGCCAACCTCTAGGTTTACTGAGGCCCACAGAGATTAAAGGGTTTGTCCACAGCCCTTAAGGCAATAAGTAGCACAACAGATCTGAACCCAGGAGTACAAACCCATGACTACGAAGGCACTAACCAGAATTCAGGCAGCTCCACGACCCACCATCCCAGCATCCTACCTATCAATCCAAACAAAATGGAGAGCTTAGAAATGATGGTTAATTCCAGTCTGCCCAAGGGTCTGCAGCCTTTTCAACTGTGTGAAAGGCCTACTCACTTCTTTCATATTAAGCTGGGACAGTGGAAGGAGAGAGGATATCCTTTGAAACACTGCCTTCCCAGCAGTTCAAGTTCAGAGACAGAAGGCTCACGGCTATTTTGCTCATTGAATTGTATCGGGACCATAGGGTACATTAAATATGCATGTTGTGGGGGTGATGTAGGTAAAGGGAACTCCAGCAGTCACATGCTGGCTATCTTCCTCTCCTCCCACCCACCCTCCCCCCCCAACTCAATGAGCAGAATCATTCACTACAAGTCCCAGAATTTAACTTAACAGACCAATGGTGACAACTTACTTAGCACAGTGTCTGGCACACAGTAAGTGTGACATAGGTGTTAGCTATTATATTATTGTTATTATTATTATTATTATTATTATTTATTCTACCATTTGCCAGTCACTGAGCTAAATGTCAAGTTCAGTGTGAAAACGTCTCAACATCAGTTAACAGGCAGCTTGAGTCTGTCCCCAGCCTTCCAGACCTCTTACCAGAACAGTGTACTGAACTCTAAGAGAAACGTTTTTTTTTTTCTCTCCTATTTTTAAAGAAGCCACAAGGAACAAGGGAGAGGCGCACAGGCATTCTGTGAGAAATACACATGAGCCTGTGACTGCCTTGATCTTACCTACCACAAGCCTCACAGGTAAAAAAAATACATAGTTCTGTGTCTACCACACGGACTTTACTTTCCAGTAAACCCTATCATGGGAAGCTTTAACTCTGAAGGCCCCAAAAGCACAATTTGAAAAACCACAAAAGTAAACTACTTCACACACACACACACACACACACACACACACACACACACACACACACACACACTCCAGCTCCACAGATAAAATCCTACAATGTTTTCTGCAAGGAGATATAGAAGGGAGTCTTGGTTTAAAAAAATTAATGTACAAAAACCCAATTCTGCTATATATATATATATACATATACATATACATATATGTAGAAGTAACTGTTTACATTACAAAAAACAAACAGTGGCTCTAAGAAAGGAATTTCTTTTTTCTTGAAAACGTCTGCTCTTCTGCGATAGTTAAAACGATACAATTTGTACACAACTTTTCTTTAATACATATAACCGCATAAAGCAACATGACCTTCTGCATATCTGTGGCAAGTTATCTTGGAGGCAACATAGTGCAAGAAAATAATGCTGGATTTGGAATAAGAAGACCTGAGTCAATCCCTAGCTCTGCTACTTAATGCGTTGGGGGCCTAGGGCAAAGCATTTAATGTCCCTGGGCCACCCACAAAATCATAACTTTAGAACTGGAAAGGATTTCATGAGTCCAAAAACCTCTCATTTTGAAATTGAGGAGATAGAGCCTCAAATACATAAAGTGATAGGATCAAGCTCACACAGCAAATAGCTATTTGATGCAAGATTTGTACCCAGGTCTCTGACTCCAAGTCCAGTACCCTACATCATGCTGCATCAGTTTCCCTATTCTGCGCAAGGAAGGGAATTGGACTCGGGTGACTTTATAGATTCCTTCTAATTCCAAATCTATGATCTTTATAAATCAGTTGAGAGGCAAGGTAGCATGGTGGATGAAGGGTCAGTCTTGGAGTTTGGGTTCATGTCCTGCCTTTGAAACTAGACAACTCTATAAGATTCTAAGTTTATTCATTCATTCAATAAACATTTATTAAATGTCTGCCTATGTGCCAGACACTGCTAAGTTTTTTGTTGTTGTTGAAACGTTTCATTTGTGTCTGACTCTTCGTGACCCCCACTTGGGGTTTTCTTGGCAAAGATACTAGAGTGTCTTTGCCATTTCCTTCTCCAGCTCATTTTACAGATCAGGAACTGAGGCAAATAAGGTTAAGTGACTAGCTCAGGGTCACACAGCTAATAAGTGTCTGGGGCTGGATTTGAACTCAGGAAGAGGAGTCTCCCTGATTCCAAGGCTAGTGCTCTACCCACTAAACAACCTAGCTGCCCAAGCTCTAAGTTACAGATAAACTGCCATTCTGAATTGATGGAGTTTGCACACCTAGAGTTCCCTACACACATTAAAAAAAAAATCAAAAGTCTGGACCCCCTCTCTCCTCCATCCTCCAAAGAGAGGGAGGGAGGGAGGGAGGAAGGAAGGAAGGAAGGAAGGAAGGAAGGAAGGAAGGAAGGAAGG
>NW_020954604.1:11925227-11940578 GCF_900497805.2 Vombatus ursinus | reverse complement strand
GAAGGAAGGGAGAGAAAAAGAAAGAAAGAAAAAGAGAAAGAAAGGAAGGAAGGAAGGAAGGAAGGAAGAGAGATCTGGCCAAGAAGTTGTTACAATAATCCATGGCTACATGGTGCTTTAAGGCAGGTAAGGCAGGTAAGGCACAGCAAAAATAAACCTGTAAGATAGGTTAAGTAGTGCAAGCTTTATCTCCATTTTACAGATGAGAAAAGTGATGATCAAAGAGCTTAAAGACATCTGCCCAGGACCCCACAGTTATTATGTATCCAGGTGACTGACTGACTCCAGGTCTCTTCACAAAGTTCAGATGCCTCTCATTACCGCCACATTGGTAATGAAGATTCTAAACATTCTGAGATTCAAACATTCTAAGAGAGAGTTAACCTACCACAGAGATAGGTATATATATATACTAAGAACCTTATACCATAAGTTAGGAAACCTGGATCCTAGTTCAGACTATGCCACTAACAATAGCTTACATTTATATAGTGCCTTACAGTTTGCAAAGCACTTGACAAATATTTTCTCATTTTATCCTCACAACAACACTAGAAGGTGGATGCTAGTATTATCTCCATTTTACAGGTGAGGAAAGAAAAGTCAAAAGTCACAAGGCTTATAATTAACGGAACTAGGACTGACAACCAGGTCTTCCCTAACTCCGACGTATCCCCTAGAACTCACCAGGCTGCTCTACTTTGGGACTCCTAGGACTGATTTCTCCATCATACCCCCAAGTCATGTACCATTCTCCCTTCCCACCCCTTTTCAGCAGCCTTTTGTGTAATGCCTTACACCATTTGACTGTAATTTAATTTGAATTTGGTCTTTCTGACAAAAGGTCCAACATTCTAGATATACCACCAAGCTGCCTTCAAAGAAAGTTCCATGTCCAAAAAAAAAAGAAAAGAAAAGAAAGAAAGAAAAAAAGCTCTATGTCCTTGAATGAATCAGTTTCCCTACACTGAGACTAGCAATGTGACATTGTGAAAAGAGCATTAGATTTGGAGTCAAGAGAATCCAGGTTGCAATTCTAACTCTCCCATTTATTCTCACCTGGGTGGCTTTGGATAAATCACTTTTCCTCTCTAGTTCTGGTTTCCTCATATATAAAATTTAGGGGATAAACTTACTGACCTCTTAAGGTCCCTTCCAGCTCTACATGTACCCTTTCTGTCTCTTACATGGTATTTTGTGTTGAATATCAAAAAAATCTTGTTTCCATACCACAATACTTTCAGGATGAGAGAGTAATACATGGTTGTGAAAAAAAGAAAAAAAAAAACTCACTCCTACTGACTTACCTTTGACTTACCATATGAAAGATAAGTTAGGGAGGGTTATAGAGCTTAGAAACCATCTAATTCAACCCCTTCATTTTACTGATGAGGAAACCGAGGCCCAAAGAGGCAATGACTTGCTCATGGTCACAGAAATACTAAGTGGCAGAAGTCCTCTGAATTCCAGATTCTATCCTCTCTCTACAATACTGAGCTGCTACCAACCTAGGTTTCTTGGCCTAAATTACCCATAAGTAGAGTCAATCTATGTGCAAATTCATTAACCAAAATCCTTTTCCATTTCTATCTTCAATTAAAACCACCAGTTGGTTTAAACTGAGGTCTCCTGAATTTATTACCATCTATTACTAACCAATGACGTACATGAAATGCATTTCCTAGCAGGCAACCACATTCAGTCACCATTTTTGACAGAACATTCTCAGTAAGCATTGGTTCTCACTAACGCCAACAAAAGCCGAGGATTCATAATTCTAACAGAATGTAAACTACTTAAGGGGAGGGACTCCCCACCTTTTTTTTTTTTTTTTTTGATCTTTGGGTTACTGCTGTTCAGCACATAGTAAGTGTTTAATAAATGTCTGCTTGAACAAAATAAATTTCAAGATTTGTTCATTATTGCTTTCTTTTGTTCATTCAATAATGGCCCATTTTGGGGTAAAAAATAGCCCTCTTTGGTTTAGGGGGGAAAAAACTCAACAATTTGGATCAATTGAACTAAAGCTTTTCTGCCACTTATGAGCTGTGTGGCTAAGACTCAGTTTCCTTATCCATCAAATGGGGATAACAACAGACTACTTAAAGCCACCTCACAGGGTAATGCTGAGAAAAGCACCTTACAAAACCACTTCAATAAACTTATATAAACCTGGGTAATTTATCATTAACAGAGACTAGCTTGAGAAACACACAGAGGAGATACTACGGTAGAAAAAAAAAAAAGAAAATGAAGGACTATGTGGGTAGAAACTCAGTTTCCCTATCTTTTTAAAAAATCGAATCCCACAACAGTTCTCCTTTAAGTAACTTTCCCCCACTCTTAACAAAAAAAGGTGCCTGGTAATGAATAGGCAGATGCAGTAGGTATCAGGAACACTTGCAGTCACTAATTTGCATAAATTTTAACTCAGTAAAGGGTTGTTTACTTCCTCCCTGGACTTGCCCCCAAAATTTATTTTCTACCAACCCCATACTCTCTCCATAGCCTTCCACCCATATAGGTGGATGGGTCTTTCTTTAAAGCTATTATCAGAACTTGAGAATTCTATGATTTTTTTCAAAAGAGAAAGCAAGAAAAGGGGGGGGGGAGAAGAGTCAACATCTTTCTGAGTTGAGTGCCTCTCAAAAGCTCTGTTCTGTGTACTTTCCCACTTCCTGTTGCTTCCCCACCTCATAACTTTTTTTTTTAAACATGTATGTTCTTTCTGGTAGCACTGTATAATTTTGGTGGGGGCTGTCAGAAGGGACCTTGGACAAAGACACAGTTCTTACCGCTAATGGGATTGTGTGCAACGTGCAAACTATCTTCCAGTAGCTAAGAATGCTGGTGGTGCCTGTATGGCTAGGGACGTGGCAGAATCCTGGCCTAGGAGTCCAACAGGAACAGTGGGGCCCTGGAATTAAATGGCCAAGTTTTTTCACCGATATGGGTCTCAGATTTCTCTTTTGTGAAATGACAGGAGTGGATTAGATTGACCCTGAAGGTCTTTCTCAACATTTTAGGATTTCAGGATTGATTCTAAGGCAGGAGGCCAGGAGGCCAGGAGGCCAGGAGTCACACACACAAGTTGACCTTTGTAAATCAGGTTCAAGGCCCTATCTAGCCTGGGGTAGGAATTAAGCACAAGAAAGTGAGACTGCAAACTCCTTGAGGGTAACGGGATATATGTTAGACAAAGATGGTGAGTGGGTCCCTTCCAATTCTGAGGTTCCATGATTCTGCCATCTAAACCTTGTCAAGTCCCCCAAATCACAGGATTTAGTTTGTGCAGAGATCATGTAGTCCAACCTGTTCATGTTACAGATAAAGAAATTGAAGTCAGGATAGGCAAAGTTGTACAAGCACAATGCCTGGCCCATAAGAAATGCTTGCTGACTGACTGACTGATTGTGCAATATCATTCAGTCAGTCAACAAACATTTAATTAGCTGCTCACTATGTGCTAGGCACCGTGCTAAGGCCTCGAAAAGGAAGAAAAGTCACAAGGCTCATAATTAACCGAACTAGGATTAACAACAAAGTCTTCCCAAATTCCAACAATACCCCTTAGAACTGACCTGGCTACACTGGGACTTCTCTGAATGGTTTCTCCATTACACTCCAAAGCCATGTATCATTCCCCTCCCCACCCACATTCAGCTGCCTTTTGTGTATTACCTTACCCCACTAGACTGTAAGCTCTTTTTTTTAAACTTGTATCCCCAGCACATAACACAATGCCTAGCACATAAAAGGAGTTTAATAAATGTTTATTGACTGTCTGTGCAAATGCACATCGCCTGATTGACTGATAACTATATTATTGATTACCAAGCTTGACCCAAGACTGAATTCAGCCAGGCACAATAAAGATAACTCACTCATTTTCTATAATATAGGGACCAATATGATCTATGAGATAGGACCAAAAAAAAAAAAAACAGGATATTCACCACACAGGGCTTCCAGTCATATACTTTATCCCATATAAATTCCAGCCTAGCCTTTAAGGCAACTCCCCCACCCCACACTATATTGACTGAAGCTCATGCTAACAAGTCACTGGTTAATGCCTTAGTCGTCCAATCTAGTGTTTTCTCCACCACAATATACTTCTATATCTTCCCCTAACACCTGGTACAGGTAATCATGAATCCATTCAGTTCAACCAGCATTTATTAAGCACTTTCTGTTTGCAGAACAGTGTACCAGGCAAAAAGGGAAGATGCAAGTAAATTTAAATAAGACCAAGTCTCTGACTTCCCGGGGTTTACAAACTAATAGGGGAACGTGAAACAAACGAAAATAACCAGTTATATTTTGAAGCCTACTGTATGCAAAGTATGCCATCAGACACTGCAAAAGGATACCAAGAAGCAGCAGGTCTCCATAAAGTCCCCATGCAATTAGCAAAGTCTAAGAATTTTAATAGCTTAAGGTGTAGGTATGCTAGGGACAATCTGCAAAGTATAGGGCTCCTGCACGTAGCAGGTGCATAATTAACACATGGGATGAATGTTGAATATAAACAGTATTTAAAAGGCAAACAGACCTGTGAGCCTAATTATAGTTCCCCAACCCCCAGCCTTCTCATAAATGAAAAGAACACTGCCCTCAAAGCCCGGAAATCCCTGCTCTGCTAGTTACAAATAGTGTGACCTTGGGCGCATCACTTGGTGGTGTCCCTGGATCTCAGTTTCCTCATCTATGAAAGAGCGGGATATGAAGGGGAGAAAGGAAATGAAAGGTCCCCAACCTTTGAGGTTGTCAGCTATTTGAGAATGAAGACCCCTCTTTTAAAATAAAAAATGTAAAGAGTTCTCGGCAAACATTAGCAGCTGTACTAGGATGATTTGGGATCCAATGATTGAGAACATATGTTTGTTGTTGTTGAGCTGTGTTCAACATTTTGGGTTTTCTTGGGAAAGTTAGTGCCATTTCCTTCTCCAGCTCATTTTACTAAAGATGAAGAACTGAGGCAAATAGGGTTGACTTGCCCAGGGTCACACAGTCCACAAGTGTCTTGAGGCAGGATTTGAACTCAGGAAGATAAGTCTTGCTGAGCCCTGGCCCAGCACTCTATCCACTGTACCACCTAGCCATCCTGAGAACATACATACAATTCTCATAAAAGACTACTATGAATGGAGCAGTTACAATAATTCACATTTCGATAGTACTTTAAGATTTTAAAGCACTTTCCTCACAACAACCCTGTGATGCTGGTGGTGCAAGGATTATGGCCCCCATTTTATGGAAGAGAAAATTGAGGCTCAGAGAAATTAAGAGACTTGCCCAAGATCACACAGCTAGTAACTGTCCAAGGTGGTATTCAAACAGCTCTCCTGACTCCATCATGTTAGTAGTATTTTCACATGAATTTGTATTTTAGTCACAACAGTATCTACAAACATCTGCAAAAGAGTAATTACACATGTGTGTAACATATTACTTATCTGAGCAACAGAAGCTGTATTTCCTTATGAGTCATTTAATGAGACTGATCCCTTTAAACGTGAGGAATCACTGGCCCACGTGTTTGCAAGACCTGGACTAGATAATCTCTGCAATTTCTTCCAGCCCTAAAATCCTGAGATTATACACTCTTTAAAAAAAAAAAAATTAATATGTATACTAGGTAATATTGCCCTAAATGTTAATAAATTTCCTAAGCCATTTTTAAAGTTTATGGTGTAACTGATGCAAAGTGAAGTGAGAAGAACTTGGAGATCATTGTGCACGGTAATAGCAATGTTATAAATGATGATCAACTGACTTGATCAATGACTTGGCTACTCTGATCAATACAATGATCTACAACAATTCCAAAGGATTCATGAAAAAAAAATGCTATCCACCTCCAGAGAGACAGCTGATGAACTCTGAGTGCAAACTGAAGTATAATTTTCTTGTTTTCTTTATTTTTCTTGCTTTTTTGTGATATGGCTAATATGGAAATATGTTTAGCATGATTTCACATGCATCACTGATATCAAACTGCTTGCCTTCTCGTGGGTGGGGGAGGGGTGGAAAGGAGGGAAAGAATTTGGAACTCAAAATTTAAAAACAAAAGAACATTGAAAAATTTTTTTAAAGAAAAAAATATACATGGTGCCTGATCTCCAAGAGATAAGACTCCAACTGGGGATATGTGACAAAGATGATGGAAGAGACAGAATGTTGCAACAGAAAACTCTGAGTGCCCTAGGAGTTTCATAGGAAGCAGAGAAGTCTCTGCCACAGTGGGTTACAGTGGTCAAGGAAAGCTTCACATAGGAAGGGGATGGGGAGAGAGAAAGATGAAGAATGGCCCACAGGAGATGCCCTGGCAATGACACTAATTCACTAATAAAGCCAAAAGCCAAGTAGGCTGTAGGAGGAAGGGTTTTCGAAGGGTGGAGTGATTTCAATCAGTAGAACTAAATTGAGGCAGAGTATTTCACGTAACAATTTCTTTCCTAAAGCAATGAGATCAACTTGGGCCCTCCCGACAAACATATCAATAATGTGTGATGCTGGGTGCAGAAACCTACCTTCCAAGCCAAGAAGTGTCTGTTCCCAGAGTCAAGTCAGGCACATTAAGACTACTAGCTGGGCCAAATCTCTAGGTCCAGCAAGTTCAGGGGGCTCACTTCTCTGGCTCCCTGCAGCCCTCCAGAAGAGGGCAAGACAGATTTCTTTCAATCTCCCCAAACCCATCCAGTAAATTTCCACTGCTTCCTAGGGACAGAGAGATAACTTGATAACTTTTAGGATCCTAAGATTTAGAGCTGGAAGGAACCTTTTGAGGTCAAAAGGAGCCAAAGACAAAGGAAAGACAGCATTAATAAAAATAATTTTATAGCAGCAATTTTTATGTCAGCAAAGAAGCAGAAACAATGTGAGTACCCAATAATTGGGAAAGGCTAAACAAACTGTTGTCTATAAAGGTAATGAATAGTGCTCCATTGAACTCTAAGTAATGACAAACACAACGAAATTCGGGGAAACTTGGGGAGACTTTTATGAACAGATACAGAGCCAAGGGGGCAGAACTAGGAAGATGATTTATATGATCACAATAACGTAAAAGAAAAGAATACCGAAAGACCTTAGGAATCCAGGAGACTAAACCAATCACCTCCTGCCAGAGAGGTGATGAACTTAAAATGCAGAGACACCTATACATTTTGAGGTATGGCCAATATGGGAATTTGTTTTGCTGAACTATGCATGTTTATGATAAGAGTTTTATCGTTTGAAGGAGGGGTGTGCTTTTTTGTTCAAATGGGGGACAGTGAAAGGGTCGGGTTATAAATTCCCATAAAAATTAATTCATTTTTTAAAAAAATACTTTGAAATTCTCATCAATGCAGAGAACCATTGTGACTCCAAAAGTCTGGTGTCATTGTACACTTTTTACCTATTAGCAGAGAAAAGTGTCTGACTAGTTTGGAATGCAGCACATATTTTTTAGACATCTCCAATGTGTTAATTTGTTTTTGCTTGAAAATATTTCTTTGTTCCTTGCTTGACAATATCTATTTGTTCAACAGAAAGGGTAAGTCAGTGGGAAGGAACAATGATGTTTAAGAATATCAATAAAATATGGAGAGAGACAGAGAGTACCTTCAAATATCCTCTCCCCACATTTTCAGCTTCCTATCTTCTTTTGTCATCTCCATCAGCCTCTGAGATCCTTGAGGGCAAGGATTATCTTTTGCCTTTCTTTGCCTCCCCAGTGTCTGGCATATAGTAGACACTTAATAAATGTTTGCTCACTGAGAAGCCAGAGAGTACAACATCCACCACAATTCACAAATTTGGAAACTGAGGACTAGAGAGGTGAAAACACTTAACGAGTGTCCCAAAAGAAGTCATAGAACTAGGATTCTCTAACCCAAGTGTTTCAACTCCAAACTCAGCACCCTTTCCACTAGAAGAAGTGGAAAGGTCCCCACCTCCTGCTCTAAACTCAGAGAGAGGTTACTAGAATTAGCAAACAGAGTTCATTATCCCTCTACGGAAAGCTAGGGCCCAGGGACTGACCTCCCCTGGAATTCAAAAGAATAAGAAAACTCCAGTCCAATCTCTTCTAATTTACACTCACTGAAATGCACCCACCAACAGTCCTTGCCTTGAGAACACAATGGATGGAAGGATGGATGGATGGATGGATGGATGGATGGAAGGAAGGAAAAGAAAGAGAAAGAAAAGAGATAGAGTGAAAGAGAAAGAAGAAAAGAGAGGAGAAAAGGAAAGAAAATCCCTCCACTCAGCTCTTAACTCCAATTCAGTTAAGTAAAAATAAAAAGCAAAGCTTCCCCCAACATATTGTGATTTAATGAAAGCATCACGCTGATCTTCACAGCCACCCACCCCAACCCACTTCATTTAAATTTAGGTAATCACCATGCAAACTGAACTGAAATAATAAAATTTTCATTTGCAAAACTAGCACTTATCAGAGGAGAATAGGGACAGGGGTGTCCAGAGAAAGATGGCGTTCTTCAAGCTCAGCAACCGAAGGATTTATAAAGAAGCTCTGGTGAGGTTTCCACTCACTCTGAGTAGACTCATAGGGTCCAAGAAGGAAATCCACTTTGCAAAGAGTAGGTCTTTTTTGACCCTGTCTGACTGATGCTGTTATTTCCTCATAAAGACAAAATCTCTCCCAGTCTGTGGTTCCATCTTAGTTAGGAAGAAAAATCATGTTCATAGGATCACAGACATAGCCCTGAATGAGAACTTAAAGATCATCTGTTCAGTGGATTGCCCAAGGTTACAGCTATGAAGTGGCAGATTTGGAATTTGAACCAGGTGCTCTGAGTTCAAATCCATTACTCTTTCCACTCAAATAAATTTAGAGCCTCCATTCCTTTTCCTCCTCAAAGTCTGAACTGGTTTGCCGGGGTCTGGTTAGAGGAGTATGAAAGAGAGCAAAGAAAGGCATATGCACCCGAATTTTCTACCAGAAAAAAAAATCCTGGCTTGTGTAGATGAAACAGACGACCCTCAGGGGCAAATTCAAGGTTGTTTTTTTTTCTATATTATAGAACAAGTGACTGCTTAAAAAGACCTTAATGTAGGTCAATACCTTTCCTCCCAACCCCCAAACCCCTCCACCCCACTCTCCAGAAACAAGGAATACCATGGTACCGCAGGAACTCTTTCAGAAACAATGCAAAGAGAGAAGAAAATTAACATTCACAACCCAAGTGGAACCACTTGTCCTTACCAGAGTTATTACTCATCACCACATAATAAAGACACTATTAAGAGTACTTAATGCTAATTGAGGCACAGGTGTTGCTTCACCTAATTTAACTGTACCATGGCCCCTGTCTGCACATGGTGGAATGGGAAACCAAAATCTAGCTCAACATCTACTCCTATTATCTAAAATCTATCCCCTTCTACATACCCACAGTCCTGTTCTGTAAATTCCCCACTCTCCCAACCTTAAACGAAATACAAACAAAACACGGAAATAAATTAGAAAACAAAAATTTCAAAACCTGTGGTTCAGAAAGGAAAAAATCTCAACACTGTTCAACTTTACCCTGAAAACTCAAGGGCTGTGGGATTCACTGACTCTCTTAATAGTGATGGTGTTGATAGTAGCTATTGTCTATAGAGTGCTTTAAGGTTTGCAAAAGGTTTTACATTCTCATTTGATTCTCACAATACGTGATAGGTGCTATTATTATCTTCATTTTACAAATGGAGAAACATCAATCAATAAACATGTATTAAGTACCTACTATGTGCCAGGCATTATGCTAAGTGCTGAGGATACAAAGAGACAAAAGACAGTCCCTGCCTACAAGGAGCTCACAATCTAACCTTTGGTCACACAGCAATTAAGTGTCTGAAGCAGCACTCAAATTCAGGTCTTCATGGTCGTGCACCCACCCTATCTATCTGCTACCTCTGGACTGCAAAAGTTCCAATCAAAAGGTTCCAGACTATGTTTTCTTTCACAACATAACTATTATGGATATATTTTGCATGACTACACATGTATAACCTACATCAAATTGCTTGCCTTCTCAATGAGAGGGGGAGGGGAGGGAGGAGGAAGAAAGATAATTTGGAACTCAAAGTTTTAAAAATGAACATTAAAAACTGTTTTTACATGTAACTGGGGGAAAATAAAACACGAAATTTAAAAAAAAAAAAAAAAGGTTCCAGACTTTTAACTGAGGCAGAAAAAAGGCAGTTCTGGAGCCATGTGTATCAGCAGTAACCTTCTACCCTGCATCCATCTTTCTGAAATCTACTCTATAACAGGTATATTGAGACACTAAATCCCAGAACGTGAGAACTCCCTTGACCCGAAAAGGTGCTTTTAGGACAAACAAAAAAAAAATACCACACCATTTTCATACAATGAGAAATTTTTACTTTAAATTTTAAATTTGCTTCAACTTTGCCCTGGAAGGGATTATCCAAACATGAGACAAGTGGAAACTCCAGGTTCCTACATGACAGATCCATAATGTAAAAGGATTCTTTAGTGAAAACAGGTATGATAATATCCCTAACCTCTGAATCTGAAAAGAACCAACCTTGCTCTACCCAAAGCTATCCCAAGAGACTGTTGTCAGGCACAGAATGTAGAATGTATGGATCTGATCCAACAAGGCAACTCTAGTATTCCCATGCTCCCAGCTAATTAGGATGTGTAAACTTGACCCTGACCCCCCCCCCACTGCCTTGCAGCATGAATTCATCAATCAATGTTAATGCCCCAGAATTTCAGGCCTAAAAGACAGGTGAACTCACATTAAATGCAATGACAAATATTCGTCATGGAGAAAAGAAAGTGAAACATAATTCCATCTTCTCAGCAGCGAAGGAGGAGACCACAGCAGCAGAATGCTATATGTGTTATGTTTCTGGAAAGCTTAGAGAATATTTAAGGGAGGGTATCCTTTCTCCTTCTATGATCTCACTAGGTCTCAGTTTCCCCACATGAAAAATGAGAGAGTAGGAGCAGATGTGGAGGCAGCCACATGGCTAAGGGGCCGGAGCACTGGGCCTTAAGTCAGGAAGACTCAAGTTCAAATTCAGCCTCAGACACTGACTAGCTATGTGACTTTAGGCAAGTCACTTAACCTCTGTTTGCCTTACGCCACCGGGAAACGACAAACCACTCCAGTATTTTTGACAAGAAAACCCCATACAAGGTAACAAAGAGTCAGACAGGACTGAACAACAACAACAAGGCATATATGGTCTATTAAGTCTGTTACCAGCTCTAAATCCTAAAATGTTATAAAGTATCTTCTGATGACAGTGATCAACTAAATACTTCTCACCCAACAGAGCTAACAGCTAGATTCTCCTGGTTTTTCCACCCAAAGGCTGTACTGACCTTCCCAAGAATTTCTAAAACTGTCCAAGCCTGATTGGTGACAAGACCTTTTAAAAAGAAATTCTTCCAGTTGTGATGATTTCAACATCAGATTTGGCAACAACAACAACAACAAAAATCTCTGCCACTGGAAATTTGTAATTTGGTACCCTGGAAAATAGTTATCCAGCTTGTTATAATCATGTGCCTGGCTACAAACTCCCCTGAAGAAAGGTCTTCCTGAAGACAAGGTACTGGGAACAAACAAATTCTCACACTCAGCTCCAAGTAACCTGAAAGGAAAAAAATGCTCCCTCCAAGCTGCCTGATGGAATTCCAAAGAAAAGATGGGAATGTCCTAAGACTAAGAAACTCACAGACCTATAACTCTGGTGGCGTCTTGCAAGGTAAAAAAGCATCATGACTAAGAAGGCCAAGAAGTCTTCAGTTCTGGCTCACTGTCTAAAATCTCATGCTTCATTGTCTCCTACAACAGACTGTCAACACACCTCCAATAACATCTCCCAGAATTCCTGATTAAAAATCATTCCCTTCCCTTTCCTTCAAAACTCAATTTGTCCACAACCAGGAAGCTGTTATTCACTCTACCCCACTCCCGCTATAGGTTATATTTTCCTCTTCAAACCTTTCCTAGTGAGTATTCACTCATTCCTAGTGAGTATTCAGAGAAATATACAAAGACTTATATGAACTAACAGAAAGAGAAAAAAGCAAATCAAAATACATACACACACAATGACTATAATAATAGCAATGAAGACTCTAAAATACAGCTGAAGTCACATTCAATGACCAATCTTGTCCAGGACCAGAGGTGATAAAACAACATTCTTTCCTTTTATAGAGAGATGGGACTACAAAATTAAAAAGTGGCATATGAAGCCTTTTTCAAGTCAGTTTTTCTTAACTTTTCATTGTTACAAAGAGGGGCTTTTTGGGGATGGAGGTGGAAGGCAGGAAACATCAGGAAATGACTGTGGTGTAAAATAACAAAGGGTGCCAATAAACATTTTTTAGAAAACTTGTAACACTTTTACCTCTCTTATATACTTAATTCAGATTCTAAATTAATTATCAAAATAATTCAGATTCTAAATTCTATTACAGCGAGAAGTCCAGAAGGGGACACAGAAAACATTATTACCTCCTTTCAATAGAGAACGCATAAAAGAAAAAGTAGTGTTGGCTGATGGACATTTTTTAAATAAATATGCTATACATGGTAGACACAGTTTCATATTCAATACCACTGTTCTGTCCTTTGTATAAGGAAATGCTCATGTTTGCTGATGAATGCCAACTTCAAAATTTTAATAATTAGTTATTTTTGTACTTGCCCTGTCATCGCTTTTAGACTGTAAGCTCAAGGGCTGGAACTATGTGTTATTAGTGCATCTTAGAATGTAAACTCCTTCAGGGCAAGGACTGTCTTTTGCCTCTTTTTGTATTCCAAGTGCATAGAAGAGTGCCTGGCACATACTAAGTGCTTAATAAATGTTTATTAATTGACTGATCATTGTACCCCCAATACCTTGCTTACAATATGTTCAATTTATAAAAAAAGGAACACATAGTAAGGTCCCTCCCTTGTGGGACCAAACCTTACTCATAGGAAACAAATGAAAGTTTCTAAGGACTCGTCTAGCTCTAAATTCCCCTCACTGGCCTCAGTGTGTTTCTCAAAATCTCTATCCCAATCCTAACTCCTGGGTGCAGGCCACCTCCCTTGTACAACTTTACTCACTGGGAAAACTCAGCCCCCACCTTAAGGCTACTGTCTCCAATTCAAGGAAGCATTTCCTCTGCACAGATCCCAAATAACTTCAAGAATCTCCCTCTCCCAACACCTCTATCTCTCTTACATACTTTCCCCTCTCTCTTACTTTTCCCATGGATATCATGGTATGGCATTTATTTTCCAAATAAACATTTATTTTAGCAAACAAATGCTTCCTATGGATACATCCAAGCAATCTGATAAACAGAAGAAACCCATTCTGACATATCACAAATTAAGTCATATGTATAGAGACAAGCATGCTTTGCTCCCTCCCTACCCCCTTCATTTCCACAAACACATAAACACACACAGACACACACAGGCACACAGGCACACAGACACACAGACACAAACACACAAACACACAGACACAGACACACACACACACACACAGACACAGACACACACACACTCCCAGTCTTGGTCATGTGGGTCCCAGCTTAGAACTCTACCCTGGTAGAGCACCTAAATATCAACTAATCCACTCGATTATTTCTCCTTATCCCCAGAATTCTCTTGGATTTCTAGCCACGCACACGGGAACCCACGACAATATATAAATCTAAAGTCTGAAGGAACATACTGTCTCGCAACCACACGTGGTCAAACTGGAACCACCTTCTTCAGTTGCCAAATAAAAACAAATGTCTGCTTGGAAATAGTGAAGACAAGGCTGGAAAGATTGTGAGAGGAAGGTTGGAGCTCAGACCAGCCTCCGATTCCAGGGCTCTAACCCAAACTGCAGCAATTTCATGAGAAATGATCAGAGCAAAGTCCAAAGTGATTTCTAAGTCATTTGAGTATTTAGTGAGGTCAGCGATTTAAATGTTCATAAAGATACCACATCCCAGACAATCAGGGTAGCTTTGAAAGTAACATAGTGAATTTCATATATACTTCAAAAAGAAAAGGCAAGCTTTTCTCAATAGAAATGAGCGATATAATCTTCTTTTTCTACTTTTTCTACTTCTTTTTCTTTTTCTACTCTTGTTTGGATATGGAAATGTTCAAGTTTGGTGTTTTGTCAGATTTCAGAATAATAAAAAAATTAAAAGTATTCTAAGAAGTCAAGTCACCAAGCAATTTATTAAGCGACTTCCATATGCCAGGCAAAGAAAGACAAAAACAGACTGTACTCAAGGAGCTCACAGTCTGATGAGGTAAACACCATGCAAACAACTATAAAGATTATAAATCGGAGATAATTTAGGGCACTAACATTAAGGAGGATGGGAAAAGCAGAAGGTAGGATTTTAGCAGAGACTTCAAGGAAGGCAAGAAAGCTGAGATGAGGAGGGGGAGAATTTCAGGCATGGGGGGCAGCTAGTGAAAATGTGGTGAACTGGAAGGTGGAGTGTTGTATAAGGAACTACATAGTTAAGATATGGCTATGATGTGTCACTCCTCCATCTATAAATGTGACCTTTCTGGGAAGGTCCAGGAGAGTAGATGATATATTCAGGATCCATGTCCTCTTCCTGCCTACTTTCCTAACAGCTTCCCATCAAAGTTTAAGGTTAAGTTGAGCCAATGGGAACTCTGGGCTAGAGAAATCTAAGAGAATCCAAGGGATAAAGAGAAATAAACTGAGTGGATTAGTTGATATAAGTGCTCTACCAGAGAAAAGAGTTCTAAGTTGGGGCTCAAGTGACCTAGACTATATTTTTTTCTTTCCTATTACAATTCTCTTCACTCCTCTGACTCAGCTTCCCCATCTATAAATGGAAAGAATATCTGCCCTCATGGGTAGGTTATGAAAACCATGTAGGGAAAAATAGTGTGTATGTGTACAGGTGAAAGGAAGATCTTTACAACTTGGCATTTATTTCATTTAAAATAGAAAAAGAGGAAAGCAAGATGAAAGACATTTGAATGAAAACATCAAAAATGAAAAATGCTCAAAACTGTTTGAAGAACAAAAGGAAAAGAGCCCCATATAGCAGAATTTCAAAAATTAAACCACCGGCACACATGCAGAGTTCTTTCTGCAACAGAAATATTTCTATTTCTGTATATGTACATTCATACACACACACACACACACACACAGAGTCCACTAATGACAACAAAACATTCAGTCTTGAAATCTATGCTCCTACTTACTCCTTTAACTGAATCCTAAAGAAGGAGAAAGATCGAGCCGGCCTAGACATTGTATTTTCTTGTTCAGCAAAAAGTGCCTTGCTGACATGGGGAGAAAGGGAGGGAA
>NW_020954604.1:11914077-11925127 GCF_900497805.2 Vombatus ursinus | reverse complement strand
GGAGAGGAGAGGAGAGGAGAGGAGAAGAGAGGAGAGGAGAGGAGAGGAGAGGAAGGGAAGGCAAGGGAAGGATGGGTGCTGAGTACTGGTAGCCAAACTGCAAATTCACAGCAACAAAGGAATCTGTACCATCTGACTGACCACAGCACTAACATTATTAAGAAATGTGGTTACGTAGTCTTATATTAAAATAAAACAATCAGTATTTCCAGACATCAAAGCTTTCGACAGGGGACTATTCATAACTGTAGTTAGTAACATTTGGCCTTTTTTTGTTTTCCGGGCTCATCACCAGACACCACCAAAGCAGATTTTTAAGAGGTAGTCTGGCAGTCATTTTTCACAAACGGGGTGAAAAGAAGATAGAGAACCGTGGCAGCTACAGAGACCTGAACCAGAGTTCCAAAAAGATATTTGTTGATGAGATGACAATATGTCAACTATTAGGGGAATGGACAAGCCTCCTGGGCTCACCTGGGCGCTCTCTCCTGGTTCTCTGTTTTGCCTAGATGTGGACAGAGAACAGGAGATTACAGCTGCTCTAATAAAAGGTTGAAGTAAATAGATAAAATGGTATTTAAGGATTATCTACAGATCTCAATTATTTTTTTCTCCATGTCCTCCACAACCTCAATTGGTATAAGTCCTACAAGCAGTACTAGGCCCAGGTCTGCTGACACAGCTCTGCAACTGACAAGTCTTGTACAGGTGGGGGAGGGGGAGGACTGTCACTTAACCTTCCTAAAACTCAGTTTCTTCATTTTGTAAAATAACTATCCTAATATTTACAATGCTTACCAGGATTGCTGGGAAAGTCAAGCTGTAAACATGCTTTTGTGACCGTAAAGGCACGTTACAAATGTGGTAGTACGAGACAGAGGTGTCAAACATGGGGCCCACCACAAGCTCATAACACTGCCACGTATGGCCAGAGCAGATTAAAATGTAATTGGGAAACAGTTAATAAAAATAAAAGTACAGTAAAACATAGGTAATGTTAATATATGGTTTCTAAGTTAGTATGTGGACTGCAGGGACCCTCGTGTACAGTTTAATGACTCCTTATTTCTATTTGAGTTTGATACCATTGGTATAGAGACCAAGGACTTTTTCAGCTTTCACCTTTGTCTCTTAGAATCTACCAGAGTACTTTGTATGTAGCAAGAGCCTTACAAATTTCTATTTATGTATTATTATAAATATAAACAGTCCATATATTATATATCCCAATATAATATATGTTATATTTATTATTATATCGTATTATAATTTGGTTCTTCTCATTTCTTTCAATGGAGTTCAAATAGAAAGTCTTGGGATAAGTTAATATATTATTATCATTGATTTATATTTTTAATGTTCTGCAGACAATTGCCTACGCAGATAAAATAATGGCCTTCTGTAGCTGAATTGAAGAATTAAGACATAAACTCATCTTCTGCAGGCTCACTGAAAGCATCCTCAGTACAACTCTGATAGCAGGCAAGACAACAGGAATGATATGTATGTGCTTTTCCAACCGGATTTTATCCTTCTCTTCTAGGTCTCTATATTTTGGAAACTTGATGATCCAGGTAATCTAGAGCAGCAGCAATTCTCAAACTTTTCAATCTCATGACGTTTTTACACTTATAAAAATTATGGAAGACCCCAAAGAGTTTCTGTTTAGGTGAGTTATCTCTATCGATATTTATAGTATTTGAATTTGAAACTTCTTAGTATTATTGTGAAAATGGTGTATCTGGAACGGCAACATCAATTTTTAAAAATTCTTCTAACGTTCCTAAGGATTTATTATCGCTATTAGCACTCCCCATCCCGATTCCACTTGGACCATAATTTCCATCTCATCTCACAGAAATACTGGATTCTGTCCCTGGAACCAGCCTGGTCTAGCTTCAACCTTAACTTTCCCGCCATTCCCATGTTAAGCTGCTACTCTTTCTTCTTGTTTCTGTAACTCAGTTGTTTTTCAGTCGTGTCCAACTCTTTGTGATTCCATTTGGGGTTTTCTTGTTAAAGATACTGGTGACTTTACCATTTCCTTCTCCAGCTCATTTTACAAGTTAGGAAACTGAGGCCAACAGGGTGAAGTGAATTGCCCAGAGTCACAATGCTAGTGTCTGAGGCCAGATTTAAACTCAAGATGAGCATTCCTGACTCCAGGCCCAGCCCTTTATTAATCACTTTTTCCCTTTAGAATGTTAAGTTCCTTAAGGACAGAAACTATCTTGCTTACTTCTAAGCAAAAGATAAAGGTGGACATAAAGGAGCAGAGAGAAACTTGTACAAAGGGACAGGAAATAGAAAAGAACACTTCAGGAAAGAGCATCAAAGGAAAAGCTATGAACCATAATTACATAAATGATAAACCCCCCTCCACACATATATGTAAGACCACACTAGGCAGCATCTGAGACTAGACAGCATCTGAGGTCTCTTCCAGAGAGGTAGGTATAAGATTAGTCCATGACCTCTGCCAGTGAGGCAAATAAAACACAAATTCCAGCTCTGGACTGATCCTTCTGGGCTCAATAAAATGATGAGACCCTGACCACATCAGGCCTGGACCACAGCAATAGCCTGCTGGTTGGCCTCTACCTTGGTCTCCCCCCACTTCAGTCTATTCTCAGCTCACTGGTGCTGACGTGGTTTTCCTGAAGCAATGATCTGGGCAAGCCAGGCCCCTTCATCTCCCTGCCCTACACCTTTGTACTGCCTCTCCCCTTGCAACAGACTTCCACTGGCTCCCTATTACTGCCAGTATCAAAGAGAAAATCCTCTGTTAGGCACTGAAAGCCCTTCACAGCCTGTCCCCTTTCTACCCAGCCTTACTACACTTTACTAAAATCTACTCCACATACTACTTAACAATCCAGCTTCACTGCCTCCTTGACTATTCCTAGCAGATGACATATCATCTCCCAACACCAAGACGTATCACTGGCTTAAACCCCCATGCGTGGAATACTCTCCTCCCAAGCCTCATGTCAATGGATTTCCTAGTTTCCTTCAAGGTTCAGCTCATATACTACCTTTTACAAGAGGCCTTTCCCAGCCCCCCAAGATTACTTTGCATTAGCATTGTGTGTAAAACAACAAAATACACACACATATACATACATATATAAACCTACACACATATAGGTTGTTGTGGGCTTGGAGCTTGTGTTTCATAATAATAATAATAATGAACAGCTAGAATTTACATAGTGTCTACTGTGTACCAGGCACTATGCAAATATTATCTTTACAAATTTTATCCCTTTACAAATATTATTTCACTCAATTCTCACAACAACCCTGCAAAGTCAGTATTATTATTCCTATTATATTTTTTACTCCTTAACAAATATTATCTCACTTGATCCTCCCGGAAATCCTGCATAGTCAGAGTTGCTCTTATTTCTATTTTACAGTTGAGGAAATTGAGGCAAACAAAGGCAATGTGACTTGCCCAGGATTATACATATAGTAAATATCTGAGGTAGGATTTGAATTTGGGCCTTTGTTATTATTCCTGTTTTACAGTTAAGGAAACAGAAGCTAAGTGACTTGCCAGAGATCATTCAGCTAGTAAGTATCTGAGGGAGGATTTGAAATCAGGTCTTCTTGATTCCAGGACTCAGTGGCTCTATCCCCTAGGCTACCCAGTGGCCTCTTGTGTGAGCTTGCAGATAGCAGCTTCTTTCTTTTAATTGTTTGGTGTCAATCTCCTCTTCTTACCAGGACTATGAACTCGAAGAGAGCAGAAATGTTATTTTCTCTTCTACTTTCCTCAGTAATGAGTAAATATGTTCTATACCTAAAGAAGAACGCATTCTTCCCTTCAAAGGGCACAAGAAACCTTGTGCAGTAGACTGCTCCAAAAATCGTCTTGTTGTACCACCTAACCATGTCCATAGAGTTAATTTTTCAAGCATCTCCACAGCTGCTATATTGCTGGAGTTCACTGCTCATCTGTTGTTTCTTCCTTTTGAACATGAACTCCTTGAAAGCACAGACCATCTTTTTTGGCACACAGTAAGCGCTTAATAAATGCTTCATTCATTCACTGATTCAATTTCAGAGAAAGGAAGGCAGAAATAAAGAAAGGGAAGAGAAAACAAAGAAACAAAAAAAAAAGAGAGAGGAGGAATAGGAAGAAAAGACACAAAGGAACTTAAATCATCTACGTTCCCAGAGAATCAGATTTCGTGAGTGGAAGGGACCCTCAGCAACCAAGCATCTAGAACAGCCCTTCCTGGACGACCCCTCTACAACAAGTGGTCACCTGGACTTTGCAGGAAGACCTGTATGGAAGGGGAAACCAATACCTCCAGAAGTAGCTCAGTCCACTAGAATGACTGGCAAATTTTTCCTTAAATTAAGCCTCAATTTACAACTTCCACCATCTGCTGTTGCATTGTTCTCTAGAGGTCAAGCCAAATAAGATGGGAGACAACATGTTGCAATGTAAAGGCCATGATGCATTTGATATAAGAAGAACTGGATTCAAATCCTAGCTCTGCAACTTTTCTTTGTGACCAACGCAGGCAAGTCACTTAACCCTTTTTCCATAGCACCAAAAGAAAGAGTTAAGAAAGAGTTCCCGATCTTTACTATTAGTGAGTCTAGCTAGATCACTAGAATGACCACCTTAACACCTCTGGCCCTCAATTATATTCCTTGTTTGCAAAATGAGGGGGTTGGACCAGATGACTTTTAAGGTATCTTCTAGCTTTAAATCTACAATATTGTAACTTTAAAAGGTAAAAAACTTAAGGCATTTCAGAAGCTAAGAAACAAAGGGTAATTAATCTCTCTTCCAATCTTACTCTGGCATCTCTTGCTATAACCAAGCAATAAAGGAAAAATTTTACTTTAAAAAAAATTCAGACTAAAGAGAGAGATAACACACTAACAACCCTAGAGGCTTGTGTCTAAATCCAAACTTATACAAAGATGATTGCACACAAAGTTTAAAAAAAATCCCAACTACACTTTTACAAACCTAAAAAAAAAATCCATCAGATGAGGTGGGGAAAAGGGCTGCGATATTTAACCCAGTTCCCTGAATTGACTGGGGTATCAAGTCTCTTATTTATTTTGAGTGAAATTCACCCCCTCCACCATCACTCCAGATTGGCATGTGTCTGCCGGGCATCTGAAAGTCTTACAGTAAATGGTGACTCATCTTTCACAGCACACACACCGTAGGTTACTGCTAATGTAATAACGCGATAAGTTTGTTCCATCCACATAAAAGAGGAGAGCTGGCTTCTTTGGGTGTAGAGCCAGAAGGCCTGACTCAAATTGGGACCCTTATACTCTACCACTTCTTATGAGTTTAGTTAAGACTTTCAAACGTAATTACCCAGCTTGGAGGGAGGGGAGGAGTGAGGGAATAGAGAAGAAGGTGGGGGGAGGGGAAGTGGAAGGATGGAGATGGAGCAAGTTATAAGAAAGAGTCCAAGAGATCATATGACAGACCACTATGAAAAGATAGGTACAGAGCCAGCCTTGGAGTCAGGAAGAGCAGGCATCTCAATTCCTACTTCAGACCCATTCTAAATGTGATCCACGGGCAAGTCATTAGTCTCTCATTGCTCTAAGGTTATAAATTACAGATGAGCTGCTGCTCGGAATGGAAGGGGGGAGTTTGCACACAAGGAGTTGTTGTTTTTATTTTTAATAAGCACTTATAAAGTTTTTATAAATAAAGCATTTATAAAAAATAATGGGTACTGTGTTAAGCACCCCCCCCCTTTTTTTTAACACAAACGTTATCTCATTTGATCTCAACAATGCTACAAGGTAGGTGTTGTCATTATCCCTATTTTACAGATGAGGAAACTAAGGCGAACAGAGGTTAAGTGACTTGCCCTGGGTCACACAGCTAATAAGAGTGCAAGGCCAGATCTGAATTCAAGTTTTCCTCACTCCAGGCCCAGAACTCTATCTACTGAGCTCAGTTGCCCCTCAGAAGGGATTCATAGTTTAATCACACATGGAGATCCAAAAGAAAGGCTCAAATAGCTGTTCAGTCACACATACACGGTAGCATTTCAGGGAGTTCTAGTACAGAGGTATCAAACATTGGGTACAATGCCCCAGGAAATACTCCCAACTACAGCCCAAACCAGATTAAAATGTAATGGGGAAATAGTTAACAAAATAAATAAAAATAAAATGGAACATTTGTTATGTTTCAGTTGTGCCCAACTCTTTGTGACCCCATTTAGGGTTTTCTCAGCAAAATTACTGGAGTGGTTTGCCATTTCTTTCTGCAGTTCATTTTACAGATGAGGAAACTGAGGCAAACAGGGTTAAGTGACTTGCATAGGGTCACACAGCTATTAAGTATCTGGGGCCAGATTTGAACTCAAGAAGGTGAATCTTCCTGACTACAGGCCCAGCACTCTATCCAGCTGCCCTATAATAAAATACAGACAATGTTAACATGTGGTTTTCTAAATCAATATGCAGACCACGGGGATCCTTACATATAGCTTAGTGGCCCTATTTCTATCTGACTCCATTACTCTAAAGTGGAACCACAGTTTAGCCGCAAATCAGGAAAGAGCTGAATTTGAATCCCACCTCTGATGCTTATTAGCTATGCAACATGGGCAAATCAATGAATCTCTCTGAGTCTTTCTTTCTCCATTTGTAAGACTGGGGAAAATGTCTCAGATGCCAAGCCAGCATGGTTGTTTTTAGTAGGATCAGATGAGAGAGAGTATGAAAGTGCTTTATAAAGCTTAAAGCATTATACAAATGCAAATTATTATACTAAAAAGACTACATAAATGGCTATGTAAGACTTATAACAAAAAAAGGCTAGACTATTAAAATAATAGCTGGCCTTTAGTGCTTTAAGGTTTACAAAGGGCTTTTTATGCATTATCTCATTTGATATATTACTATTTACTATATTACTATAATATCTATTACCATTTCTTTCCAGGAGGTAGGTGGCTAGTGTGGAGTATCCAAAGGAAAGAAGGTCCAATATTAAGATTTCTCGCTATTTCAGAGGATCTTTTTGGAAAGAAATCACCAGAAGTAATCTACTGAAGGATGAATGATTTTTCAAAGAAAGAGAAAGGGATAAAAATGGAGAGAACTAGAATGACAACAACAACAAAAGGCAGGAAGGATTAGGGGGAGGGAGAAAGGGGGGCAGGAATATAAGTCCCCATTTTATATCTAGAAGGAATCTGGCCCTTGGGGCTGACCAGCCCTCCCTAGTACCCTATATCCCATCTAGGAATACACAACAATATTAGGGTTACTTGGTTCTCAGGCCATCACACCGACCAATGTTAACAGAAGAAGGAGCTAAAGCACAACACAGAGATTAAGTAATTTGCCCAGGATCACACAGCTAGTGTGTGAGGCAGAATTTGAACCCAGGTCTTCTTGACTTCAAGTCCAGTGCCCTATCACCTACCCCATTCTGATTCTCAAGAAGATTAAACAAGATAGATAGATAAGATAAAAAAAATCCCAAAGGGAATTCTTTCTAACCTTCCTTGCCTAACACAAAGTCAAATGTAGGTACCAATCACCTCTAGATGGCTGTAATCTAAACTTGTAAACCTTTGGTCTATTTCACACCCCCCACACCCTCCTATCTCTAATTTATCTTCCAAAATACGGCAGACTAAACATGCAGCTTTAAAAAAAAAAAAATCCTCCCCTATTCCTGATTTCCTGGGCCTTGAAAAATCAGAGCCACCATTATTAACCTACCTTCTACCCAACCCTTTCCAGTCAAGCCAATTTTTATACTTTGTCCCACAAAAAACTGAGCCCATTCTCATTAATTTGCCCAGACCAGTGAAGAACATGAGATACCACTTAAGAAATCATCAAGTGGTTATATAATTGACAATCATATAACCTGGGTTTCAAATCTTAACTGTACCACTCACTAGTTTCCAGACCTCAGGGCAAGTCACTTCCCCTCCGCATGGGGGAATGGCTAAACAAATCGTTGTACATGAATGTAATGTTGTAAGAAATGATGAAGACGATGAATAAGGAGAATCCAGGAAAGACTTACATGAATTGATACAAAGTGAAGCAAGCAGAGGCAAGAAAACAGTGTACATAATGACTACAACAATGTAAATGGAAAAAACAATCACCACCAAACAACCAAAAATGAATGTTGTAAAATTACAAAGAACCCGTCGGGCCTCAAAGAAGACAGATATGAAAAGACACCTCCTCCCACTCTTTTGCAGAGGTGGGGGATCTACAGGTGTGGAACACTGCACATATTGTTAGATTTCTTTTTCAATGTATTGATCAATTTTACTAGGTTTTTTTTTTCCTTTTTCCTCTTTTCCTTTTGAAAAAAAATTCTTTACTATAAGGGATGGCTCTCAGGGAAGGGAGGCTCGGTTTCAAGGGGAAATAAGGTGATTTAAAAACAAAATATCAATAAGAAAAATTTTTTCATACATAAGAATTAATGTGACAAAATTATTAAGTGTAAATATGGTCCCAAAGAAAAGAGATAAGACAATTCCACAGTTGAGGACCTCAGAATCCTCTGGTGCAGAGCACTGTATATATTATCAGGGTTTTGTTTTGTTGTTTGGTTGGTTGGTTGGGTTTTTTTTTGGGGGGGGGGTTTAGATGTAATGTTACTCCTCACCAGGAAATTTATCATCATAAAGACTGCTTCAGCATCGGCACCCTCAGTTGCCCTCTGATTGGCAGGCCAGAGGATAGGAAAAAAACTCTTTCCAAAGCCTCCCTTTAAAAAGGCCCCAGAAACTCAGCCAACTCTTCATTTCCTACAAGCTCCATGGTATGGTTTTGACTCCACCATCATTATGCCTCATCCCTCCCCACACCCTTTTTCAGCTTCCTCTCATGTGTTGTCTTCCAGGTTAAGAGTATAAGCTCCTTGAGGGCAGGGACTGTCCTTCTTTTTCTTACTTGTATCCCTAGTACTTAGCACAGACCTTGGCACAAACATAGGGGCCTAATAATAAATGTTTATTGCACTGTGTTGCATTGTTAGATTTTGCTGACTTTATTTCTTCTTCCTTTCTCTTTACTGAAAAATACTTCATTGTAAGAGATGGCTTTCTGGGGAAGGGGACATATACAGGAGGAAAACCAAGGTGACGTAGAAGCAAAATGTATCCAAAAGTCTATTAAAAAAAAAAAAGTGAGTGGGGCTAGAACATCTCTAAGTGTCCTTTCTATTCTAACATTTTATGATTCTCCGATTTCAGAGTCTCAAAATCTGAATAGTTCTTATTCTAAATGGATTGGCTCAACAAAATTAGAAAGTATTAAGTATTTGTACAGGAAAATGATCATTTTCAAAATATATTAACATTTTAATTGGCTCTAAATGATATTTTTTCCACTTTGAGATAGAAATAATAATACTTCTCCTTGGGAGGCAGGGATGCCTAGCCTAAAAAGGTCCCCAGTTGTATAACACAGGGATCAAGTTAGAGCTAGAAGCAACCAAAATCATCTTGTCGGCACAACCATTTCATAGATGAGGAAATCCAGATCCAAAGAAGGGAAGTGACCCGCCCAAAGTCACACAGCTGGAAAGACTCCTGCTTCTGGAATCTGAGAGCCTGGGTTCAAATCCCAGCTCTGCTATACTGAGTGACCTCGCCAAGTTATTTCACTGTCTTAAGCCTCAGTTTATTTCCTCAGTGATAAAACTGAGGGAGGAGGCTGGACCAGAGGTTCCATTCAGCTCTAAATCTATAATAAAGATGATGTGGTTGGGTATGGTAGTTTTGATGATTTACTGCAAGACAGAAAGGCAGAGGGCAGAAAGATACCCAAGATAAGCAAAGTTATTTAAAGCAGAGGTGTCACACTCACATAGGCCACAAGCAGCCACTCTGCAGTGCAAAGAATCAAATCGAAATGTAATTGGAAAATGTTTAACAAAAACACCAAAAACACAATACAACATAGATAATGTTAATTTTTGGCTTTCTAAGTCAATAGGAGGCCTACATTTCTATTTGACTTTGATATCACTGGTAAAGCTCACCTTAAAACACACATCATCTCTTCTTCAGAGGAAGGGAAGGGAGACACTTTGTAAGCCTGCCTAGTCATCTGGCTGATCCACCCGATTCATAGCACTCCAGAGAAAATAATTACCAAGCCAAACCCTGGACCCAATCATTTAGGAAAAAGGACAAAAGAAGCCCTTTTCCTATGAAACTGAATTTCTCTCCCTTTCCCCATCTCAACCTCCTTCAAAGTCAATCACAAAGAGTATCAAGTAAGCATGTTCCATGAACCTAACAAAAACGGGTAGATGGATGGATGAATGGGTGGATAGATGGGTGGATGGATAGGTGGATCGAGTAAGTGAGGCAGAGAGAAAAAAGCACGAGGTCTGGAATCAAAGGACTTGGGTCCAAATCTCATCTCTGATACTTACTTCCTGTGTCATCCTGGGCAAGTCATTAAACCTAACGAGGTCACAGTTTCCTCATCTGTAAAATGGGAGAGTTGGACCAGATAGCCCCTGAGGTCCCTTACAGCTCTACAGCTGTGTGTATGTATATACACATATTCGTATGTACAATATACAAACATTACTAGACTTATTAGTACGGCCAAAGCAAACATTTCTCAAAAAATGTATGTATACATATACATATAAGTCAATATTAGACTTTATCAAATATTATTGGACTTCTTATCAATATGGAAGAGTAAACATACATTTCTCCAAAAATGTATTATGTGTGCATACACACGCATATACTTACTCTATATATATATATACATTTCTTCACAAATATGCACACACATATGTGTGTACACACACACATGTACGGGTGAGTAAACCTAATTAGACTTATCATCATGTACGTGTGTGCATATATACATATGTACATGTCAGTAAACATTATTAGAATTCTTGCCTAACCGGGCCTGTATCTCATACATATTATGCATGTGTGTATATGTATATGTATAATATATGTATATATGTGTGTGTACATATATACACACATGCACATGTCGGCCAACATGATTGGGGTCCTTATCAGCA
>NW_020954604.1:11848517-11914067 GCF_900497805.2 Vombatus ursinus | reverse complement strand
ATGTACAAATATACATTGTACATGTCAGTAAACATGATTAGAATTCTTATCAGCATGGACAAAGTTAATATGCATTTCTCAAAAAACTCCACTATAAGCAAAATGAACATTGGCCCCCTAATAGGCAGCAGAAGAGTTCAAGTGGTCTTCTAGCTAACCCCGTGCTTCTAGTAAGTGGTCAAGTCTTGTCTGTTTTTCACTTTAAATTCTTATTTTCCATCTCCTCAGTTAACCCAAGTTCAAACTCTTAGCAGCACACTCTAGATGAACAGACTGCAATGACCTCCTAAAGCTGATCTCTCAATTCCCAGGTCCCCCCCCCCCACCTCCCCCTGCCAGTACTCATCCACTGCACAGGGCTGCCAGGTTCTCTTTGGGTGCAAAAGTTTCCCTGCATTTAAACACTCGCCTGGGATTGATAATGCCTCATATTAAAGTTATTTGCAGTCACCTGCATGTGCTTATAATTCTCTTCATACAAGATTAGAGGTTATTGGGGCAGCTAGGTGGCTCAGTGGATAGAGCACCAGTCCTGGAATCAGGAGGACCTGAGTTCAAATCCGGACTTAGACACATAGTACTTCCTAGTTGTGTGACTCTGGGCAAGTCACTTTGCCCCAACTGCCTCACTTCAAAAAAAAAAAGATTAGAGGCTATTGGAGGGTCAGACTTCTGTGTTCCCATCCACCCTCCAGGACAATACCCACAATATTGTGCTTAATACAAATTAAAAGAATAAATATAATTAACATGAAGACGACTACTGTTCAGCATATTTTTTTTTTTGAGGCAGTCAGGGTAAATGACTTGCCCAGGATCACATAGCTAGGTAGTATCTGAGGCCACATTTGCACTCAGGTCCTCCTGACTCCAGGGCCAGTGCTCTATCCACTGCACCACCTAGCTGCCCCTCAGTATGTTTTAATAGATATATATATATATAGCCCTATCAATGAGGGCCCCTCCCTCCACTGGCACAGAGCTAACCCATCAATTTGGGGCCATCCTGGATAACTCTTATCCATGTCTTCTATCTGTCTTCCATGTGGGTCCACCCTGGGATTGGAGGGAGGGAGTCTTCCTAACATTGCATGGCTATCAAAACAGCAAGCAGGCTAAACCTTGTTGTTCTGCCATTCCTCTCCACATATTAGATGACCAGCCTGCTTGATTTACTAGGCATAACCTTTCTGATATGCTATTTCTCTTAAAATTGTCAATGTGTAACAGGAAGCAATATGGTACTGTGTCTGGAGGGGGGCTTTGGAGTCAGGCAGAAGACCTGTGTTCACGTTGTGCCCCTGACACACGACTGAATGACCATGGACAAGTCAGTTTACCTCAGTGACCCCACACAATTCTCCAAGATTCTATGTGACATAGTAGCCAAGAAGCACTGGTGGAAAGGGTCTCCTAGGAGCTGAGAGTTCCTAAAACCAATGAGAGTTCACAGATGCTAAATTGACTAAAAGAGAAAAAAAAACCCACAAACTGCTAATGTACATCATGGCATCATCCTACTATCCTTTGGGTGATCCTCAAATTTAATTCTTCAAAGATTATAGCAGATTCCACTACATGATTACTATTAAGCACCAGGCACTGTGCAAAGTTTTTTGTTTTTTTCTTTTTACAAATACTGTCGCATTTGATAATGTATGATGCCATACAACAACCTCTGAAAGAACACTGTTAAAAAAGATAGGTCCGTGGACCAGGACAGAGTAAGCACAGTACACCAGCACACGCTGGGAGGAGGCAGGAAACAGGTTAGAGAAGTACCACTGACCCTTCAATTTTAGCAAGCCCTCTCCATTACATCTATGGATTGGCCTTGGTTTTTGGCAAAAGTTTGGGCTTATTAAATACACAGGGTAATTTCCCCAAAGTTCAGTATTCATAGTAAAGGAAAACAAAAGATACTCTACACCATCTTATATACGAAGTTAAATTCCTCCAAGTTAATCAAGAAAGGCAAATATTTACACTAAATAACAAGCCTGCTAGGTCAGTATCCCAAGTAACCCATCATTCCACAGTCACCATCAACCAACACTTATTTAATCACCTACTATGTGAGTGCAAGGCCCTATTGAGATGAGTCCCAAGATGGAAGAGGTATACAGTTATCCCTTCCATATCGAGACTTTCCCCATTGCAGTTTCAATATATTGCAAGTCGGCATAAGAAATTACTATACGGCATTGTCTCTGACCTATTTAGTATGAACAAAGACCTACCATAGTTACCTCCACACCCATCTGCTCTCCACTCCACTCTCCAGGCTCCAGGGCTCCCAAAAATTGGAAAAGGGAAGTTACCAAGCTACTGTAATACACCCATGACACATTCCGAATACACCAAGGTGCCAAAAAGGTATGGTAAACAGCTAATCCTGAGACTCTAACAAGGGTGCTTCCTCTTCCTTTCTGCCATCAATACCAGGCCTTTATAACGACCATTTGTATCTTACTGGCATGCCTTGTAGAAGGGGCTTAATTACAGATTATAGTCACACATTATCAAAGCAGACTGGAAAACAGAATGGTCTCCTACCACAATGGACTTTTCCCCAGGGCCAAATCCCGGGATAGGAAGCAGGAGGGCCACACATTTGTTTGCATTATATTTGCATGTGATCTACATAAATTTACTCTCTTTGAGATTTGGAGAAGATTGTTGTAGCTCAGGTTACCTTGTAGGGGGAGGGGGCCTATTTTTGCCATTAGCCTCCACTGAGATCTCCTGCTCCAGAAATCCGCTATAGAGCACAAAGACAGCTGCCAACAGAGAGGGAGAGACAGCCGTGAGGGAAGGGATGGGGCATCAGAAAATCCCCTGCCAGGCCCACACTGTGTAGACCGGTCTAACTGAAAGACTGTTCAAATGTAGAGCAAGAAATTCAGTCTTGGAGGGGAAGTGAGGGAAGGTGAGAGGGAATGAGTGAACCTTACTCTCATAGGACTTGGCTTAAGGAGGGAATAACATACATACTCAATTGGGTATGGAAATCTATCCTACACTACAGGAAAGTGGGGGGGGGAATGGGATAAGAGAGGAAGGAGTGATAGAAGGGAGGCAGATTGGGGGAGGGGGTAATCAGAAGCAAACACTTTTGAGGAGGAACAGGGTCAAAGGAGAGAACTGAATAAATGGGGAAGAGTGAGAGCAGGATAGGATGGAGGGAAATATAGTTAGTCTTTCACAACATGACTATTACCAAAGTGTTCTGTGTTGACTACACATGTATAACTTATATCAAATTGCTTGCCTTCTCAGTGAGGGTGGGTGGGAAGAGAGGAAGGGAGAGAATTTGGAACTCAAAAGTCTTAAAAACAAAGGTTAAAAATTGTTTTTACATCCAACTGTGAAATACGATACACAGGCAATGGGGTATAGAAATCTACAGTATCCTACAGGAAAATAGAAGGGGAAGAGGATGGGGGCAGGGTAGTGTGATATAAGGGAGGGCAGACTGGGTCAGAATGCATGCTGTCATGGGGTAGTGGGAGGGAAGAGATGGGGAGAAATTTTTGAACTCAAAAGCTTGTGGAAGTGAATGTTGAAAACTAAAAAAAAATAAATAAACTGGAAAAAAATCCAATCTTGACTCTAAGAATGTAATTATTACTCTGGGGCAATGAGGTGGTTTGGACTGGACCTATGATTTCTTCAGTATAAAGAACTCCTTCTATCTATATACAGAAAAGCTATGGTTTTACAACTCATTGTCTTAAAGAGAGTTGCCTGAGACATAACACTGAGAGGTTAACTCACATGACCAGTCAGTCACACAGTCAGTAAATGTCCCTCTCTTCCTTCAAGATGCAGCTTAGACACCATTCTTTGTATGAAGCTTTTCCAGAACCCTCCCTCAACTGCTAATTCTCTCCCTACCAAACTACCTTGTATTTAACTACTTTGCATATAAATTTAAACATACATAGATAAATTTATATACACAGATGGTGTCTCAAAAGTCTTAATGTTTAATAAGCAAGCACAAAGACTTTTGAGACACTATACATATGCATGTTTACTTATTAATTTTATAATACATATATCATATACATATATATATATATTTTTACTTGTACTTGTCTCCTCCATTGGAATGCAAACTCCTTGTTAGAAGGGATTGTTTTATTCTCTGTACTTGTATCCTCAGCACCCAGAATAGTGCCTGGCACATAATTGGTGCTTAATAAATACTTATTAATTAACTCCCAGAAACAGAGCTTGAAGCCAGGTCTCCCTGACTCTAAGACTGGCTTCTCTCAACTCCACCAACTTCCTTAATAAATGTTTCTTTTCTTACTTTTTTTTTAAGTAAGTCATTTATTGAACAGGATAACATTTTATAACCAAACTCTCATGTAATTTTCCAACCTTACATTTCCTTGAGGCTCAATCTCCTCCTCCCCTCTGAAATATATAAATGTTTCTTGAATGGAATTCTCTTTATGATAAAGCCCTGCCCCCACCCCTTAGAGCTTCCTGACACAGAAGCCAACTCTACCCATCACACCACACTGCTTTCCATCTTTCATTTCTATATGGGGAAAAAAAACCGAGAGAAGTTAAGTACCCTGCGGAGGTCACATAACAAGTCTGTGGTACACGCAGAATTAAGGACAGGTCTCCTCACTTGTGGCAGGGATGTCTGTCCCTAGCATGTCCCTTCTTCAGATGTGACACTTCTATGTTCCTCTTTTCAACTTTCGTCTCCTTTTTTCTCCCTGAACTCCAACTGACTGCAAGTTTAACCAGTTAGGCCGGCTATTCCTGTTCTCTCTGCCCCCAGCCTCAGGGAGCTGTCTTCCCCCACCCCCAACCCCCATCACCACCACCAGCATAGCCGGTCGGTAACAGCTGTGTTTAAAAAAGTGTTTAAGGAACGTGCCAACCTCTATTTGCCAAAAGAGTTCTCTTCTTGACTCAGTGCCAAGAAGCCACATGCTCAGGGTTGTTTCTTTAGTAGCGGAGATCAGCTCTGCTCAGCCAAACACACTGTTAACAGTCTGGGATCCAAGCAGTGAGAAGTACAGCCCGTGGGCCAAGGAATTTACAGTGCTCAGCTAACACAGGGTCCAAACCCCGAACTGTGGCCTCTTCTAAGGCTGCCGAACTCAAATGACCATGCCAGGTAACCAGGCCAGAAAACCACAGAATAGAAGATTTTGATTCCAGAAAGGTAAAAATGCCATCACCATTCAGGGCCAGAATCCAAAACTGCTTCGCAGGTAGGATACAGAGAATCATCAATTCAGAGCCACAAATGACCTCAGAGGTCATCTACCCCAGAAGCTTCATTCATTTTATAGAGCAGTTAGCAACGTGTCCAAAGTCACACAGAGGTATTCAGTGGAAGGGCCAGGACTTGGAAGAGGGTCCTCTGGCTCCAAATTAAAATATCTTTCAGGCATCACAGATGCCTAAATCATAAAATTTTAGCAAGGGAAGAAAGGAGATATTAGAGAACATCTAATCCAATACCTTCAACTGTACAGAGGGAAAAAAAAAAGGAAACCTAAGGAAAAAGGTTAAGAAATTTGGCCAGGGTCACACAGCTCTGCAAGACAGCATGCTGCTACCAGCTGGAGGGCTAGTCCTAATGATAAAAGAAAGACTGGCTATGAACTTGTGCTAATTAGTCGTCATCTTCAGCAACTCCTACAGCATGGGAGGGCCTAGAGCGTGCCATCCACTATTCTCTAGAGATCTAGGGGTCCTTTACCTAGGAGTCTATGAAATTTTTTTTCACTTATTTTGATCATTATATTTTAATATATTTGGCTTCCTTTGTAACCTTACATATTTTATTTTATGCATTTAAAAACATTATTCTGAGAGGGGACTCAGAGACTTAGCCAGACTGTCATAGGGGTCCATGACAGAAAAAGTTAAGCCCCTCTGACCTAGCCTAATTTCCTCATTTTCCAGATGAGTAAACTGAGGACCAGAGCAGAAAGAGACTTGCCTAAGGTCACAGAGCCAATCGCAAGACAGAACAGGAGCTTGAACCTCCTAGTCTAGTGCTCATTCCATTATTACCAGGGTTATACCTCTAGGTCCTGCCTCACCTCAAGTGAGAAAGACTTCACTGGCTGTTTCCTCCACAATACCCACCACCATCTACCCTCCTCACCACACCAGGCTGGCTTCCACAAGAAGACTGACTGGCGACAAAACCACAGGATCTGCCACAGGGAGAACCCACGACACTAATGAGACAGACTATGCAGTGACTCACAGTTAGAACTCCAGTACATTAAAAAAAAGAAAAAGACCGAAAGCCACCAAGAAAACATACCCACACACAGGCCACACACAAAACTCTTCAGTGCTCTTACTGGCCCCCAACAAAAGACAGTTACTTTAAAGTGTAAACTAATGGTAGCAGGGGACCCTGCCCAAAGGAGGCCATTTAGACCAGAAAAGTCCAAGAGTTTTCAATAGTGAGCAAGCAACGTTCTCAAAATTCATGTACTGGGGCCAGGTGAATCTTCTCCAATTCAATCAATCAATCAATCAAAAAAGCATTTATTATATGCTGGCCACTATTCTAGGTACTGTGACCACAAAGTCAAAGTAAAACAGTCCCTGTTCTCACAGAGCCTATAGTCTATCCAGGGAGACACGTACCTTTAGAGGGATATTTAACAACAACCAAAAAAAAGCCACAAGGTAATTTGGGGGAAGGGGAGGTGCTAGCAGTTGTGAGAAACAGAAAAGACCTCATGTAAAAATGGATACCTGAGCTGACTGACCCATGAAGCAAACCAGGATTTCTAAGAAGTGGAGGTGTGGAAGTGATTACAGGCATAGAGGACAATGATAATAAATACACAAGCCATTTAAGACCTTTCATTATCTGCCTCCAACCCCTTTCTAGACTGATTTAGTGTTATTCCTCATACTTCTTGCCAAAGGGGTCCAAATGCATTCCCCCATACAAGATTCCATCTCCCATCATTGCACAAGATACTTATTGCCCTCCCCCCTTCTCCCTCCCTATCTAAAAAGCTCCCCCTAACTCCTTACTCTTCGAATTCCTAACTCCGTTCAAGCTTCAGTTCAAATATCATCTCCAACCCAAGACCCAACTAATCCCAGGCCCTCCAGTTATTAGCACTCTTCACACCTACAGAAAATGATTTTGCATTTATTTTGTATTGACATCTCTGGGCATATGTTGTTTCAGTCAGTGAATAAGAATTTGATACCTGGCACTATGCTAAGTACTAGGAATACAAATACGAACAAAAAGACAGTCCCTGCCCTCAAGAAGCTTACATTCTAACGGGGAAGACAACATATAAAAGGAAGCTGAAAGGAGGTGGGGTGAGGGGGATAATGGAGAAATGCAGAGGAGCCCAGCATGGTGGGAAATCAGATGGTTGGCCTGAGCACCAGGAGGTTCTGACAGGAGCTGTCTAATCAATGGGAGAGGGCCCAGGAGCAGAGGGAGCTCCAGGGCTGAAATGATCTTCCAGGATGAAGAGATTTATGGAACTAGGTGAGAAAGCCAGATGCAACTTCTTGTCTTTGTATGCACAATGCAAAAAAAGAGAACAATAAAAGGTAACATAACTCAGGTCAAGTACATCCGGACAATGTCAGTACCCAACTATCAAAATTAAAGCACACATCCTTCCTTTCTGGTAAAAATTGGTAGACTCCAAAAAAGGAAAGGGACACATCAGCTCTATTCATGCTACTGAACAGTTCTGCTTTACTGTTTTCAGGGGATGTACTTTGGGGCTTTTCATATATGTTGCACAAAAAAAAAAAAATCTCTTACTTCAAAATGAAAAATGTATTCATGAAAAAATGTTTAAAGATTTTTAAAATGTTTAAAAATTTAAATCTTTAAAAAAGATATTTTTAAAAATATTTTAATGTTTCCTCGAATTAGAAGTAAGGAAGAAGAATGGTATTCCAAAGGGGGGGTATTAGGAAATGGCAAGGGTATATTTAGATGGTCAAGCAGCTTTAGCAGTGGCACCAAAGTGGGAATATTATGTCAGTTTCAAGGAAACTGACATGATTAAAATAAAAGGTAGTCACTGAAAAATAGAGGGGAATCAGGAAAGGTTCCCTCACCAATTTACAATAAACAAACACTTCATTTCAACAAACTGAAGTGAATTAAGATCTGTCAATGATAAGAAAAAATAATGGAATGCTGAATTGCCCTATTATGGTAGATGGAGGGAAGCAAGTTATAAGGGGTCTCAGACTGGAGGATCTCAGACTGAAGAGGGAAGGTAACAGGGAGTGCTTGCAGGCTCTCAAGCAGGAGAGTGAAATGACAAAAGCGTGTTTGGTCACCAACCCCCCACATTCTCTACTACTGAGGAAGACATGATGCCAACTGTGCATTCAAAGAAGTCAGTCATTATACTAAGCATTCTAGGCATACTGTGTGGGGAACCGTAAAACCACAGCCCCAAGCCACATGTCACAATGGACATATATACACACACACATTCTGATGGAATACCAGAGGGGCCTCCAGAGACAGGCAGAAAAGTGAAAATACATCATTATACAATCTTCACTTGCAGTCAACTTTTGCTTGAGGTACTGTGCATAGCACTGATTATTTTAAAAAATATCAAATAGGCATAACACCTTTAAGATAAGGGGATAAAGACACAGAGAAACATGTAAGGATAGAGAGAAAGAAAGGACGTGCAAGAACCCTAAGTCAGAATATCGTGACAGGAAATGAAAACGGCTGATACCCAAAGCAGGAGAGACTATTGGCTAATGTCCACATTAGAGACCACAGCAGGAAAGAACAATGAACCAATTTCTTAAGTATGTTTCTATTTATTTTGTTTCCAAAGGTGACAACTGTTTTAAGAAGCAGGTTCTAACTAGACTGCAGCCATGAACATTACCAAATGATCACAGGATCACAGATATCAAGCTATATGGGCAGCTAGTAAATTATCCTCATTTTATGAATAATGAAAGTGAGACTCAGAGAGCTTCAGTGATTTCGCCAAGGTCACACTGGTAGTAAGTGGGATTGGAACAAAGTCCCTCTAACTCCAGACCCAGAGCTCATTCCACTACACCATGCTGACTCTATGACAAAGGCAAATATTTTATACAACTTCTTTCCAATTTCCTAAATCTTCAATTCCGTAGAAGGGAACCAAACTCAGCCCACATTCCATTGTATTCATCAAACTCATTAAACCACAAAACCTGAATGAAAGCACTAATTAGTCATGATAACCAAAATGCATGAATTTGATTCCTTTTTCTGGTCTACCACAGGTTCAATTTACATTATTCAACAGGTATAAATCCCTTTAAGAAGAGGTAATTCCATATTCATTCACCAAACTAGTAAATAGAACTTTAGGAGCAGAGTCCAAGAGTCTCTAAAAATCCTCTTCCTTTCCTGTCAATTTGAAAAACTTGCCCACAACAAATGGGGGCCAGAAGAGCCTTCTCTCTGGTTGCCAGTTTACCAGATTGCCTACTTTGACAAAGAATGACTCAAATCAAAGCAACCCTATCTCCAACCACAATTACCTCCTACACTGTGTGACTGTTTAAACAGGACGACCTATGTAATTCAGTCTGTATTATGTGTATCGATATCAGGTGACTGGTCAAAAGAACCATATAGTTAAACATTCCAAAAGACAAACACGGCCTTAAACTAGCATCACACACTGAACCAACCAACCAAACAACCAAACAGTAAACATTTATTAAGCACCTGCTTGGTACCAGACACTGAGCTGGGCATTGGGAATACAAGCAAGTTAGTAAGTGAAACAATTAATGACTTCAGTAAAGTACTAGAATAGAATGTAAGTTCACAAAAATCATCAGTCTTTCTGTATATTACTAACAAGATGTGATAGGAAAAATATTTTTAAAGTACCATTTTTTTTTTCTTTCTCTAGTTACAGAATGCATAAAAGTATCTGGGAGTTAATCTATGAAGACACACTCAGGGATTTATATGAATACAACTACAAAACACTTTCTTTATATAAACAATAGAAGACAAATAACAGGAGAGATGTAATTGCTCATGGGTAAGCCATGCCAATGTAATAAAAATGGTGACTGTCTAAATTAATTTAAAGATTTCGGGTCATATCCAACAAATTGGCAAGCGGTTATTTTTAAAGATTCAGAAAAAAAATGAAATCATCTGAAGGGGGAAAAGGGAAAAACATTAAGGAAAATAATGGGAAAAAAGTAGGAATAAAGGGTCTTAGATGTAACTGACTTCAAGCTAAATTATAAAGAAGTCATCACTAAGACTAAATTTAGTACTGGTTAAAAAACAGAGAAGTTGGCCAGTGGAACAGAATAGGTAAATAAGACCCAGAAGCAGTCACATACAATGGTATAGCATTCAGTAAATCCAAAGGCACTAACTACAGAAATAAGGAGTCCCCATAATTGACAAAAACTGCTGGGAAAACTGGAAATCACCGTGGTAGAAATCAGGCTTAAAACACCTTTCACCAAACACCACGATAAACTCCAAGTGGATAAATGGTCTAAATATGAAACATCATATCATTAAAAAATTAGAGAATAAAAGAAAGGTACCTTTCACAACTATGGCCACAGGGAAAGTTCTTAACTAAACCAAAGATAAACATAATGATAAAAGACAAAGAGAAAAGTTTTGAATAAATCAAACTGAAAATCATCTACACAAATAAAATAAATGTAGTCAGAAGGGAAACAATTCAGAAAAAATCCTTAAAGAAATATCTCTGGTAAAGGTATATTATCCCAAATACATAAGGAATCGATAAATATATACATATATGTATAGAGAGAAATGTATTGCATGCATGCGCACGCACACACACACAAATAAGTAAGAGACATTTCCCACTTGAAGGTCACCTATGAATAGGCAGCTCTCTAATGAAAAAATCCCACCTATCAATAACAGTATGAAAAAATTCTCCAAATAACTAATAATAAAAAGCAAATTAAAACAACTCTGAGGTTCTACCTCAAATCCTTCAGATTGGCAAAGATGACAAAATTGGAAAATAACTGTTAGAAAGGCTGGAGGACATGCACACAGTTGGTGGAGCTGTAAATTGGTTGAATCATTGTGGAAACCAATTTGGAACTACTGTATAGCAAAAAATTCAATATACTAGTACCCTCTGACATTAGGATACCACTATTAGGCCTGTACACCAAGGCAGTCAAGGACAAAAGGACCGGACCCAAACCTACAAGAATATTTACAGGAGCATTTGCTGTTGTGGCAAATAACTGAAAACAAATTAGGTGTCTATCAACTGGAAAATGGATGAACAAATTATGGAATATAGAAGCAATGGAATTTTAATACACCATGAGAAATGATAAATATAATGGATTCAGAAAAACATGAGGATGTGTGAATGTGTTACGCAGTGAAGTTAGCAGAAGCTGGGAAATAATCATATATAAGAAAGATCATCAAACTGATCAAAGCAACAACCAATCGCGTGACTTCTTGGCATTGAGGACCTAGGGTAAAGCTAGATGTTGTTCATTACCTTTTTTTTTGTGCCATTAACCTCACCTTCTACCCCGAAACTTTAATGTTCTAATATAGTCAACGGACTACTTCTCAGAATAATGTTTTTAAATAATTGAAAGAAAATGTTAAAATTTCAGTAGAGGTTGGCGAAAATAAAGTTGTAATTTTTTCCCATCACAGAGTCTTTGAAATCTAGAGTTGGTAGACTCCAGGTTAAGAACCCTTGAACATTCTTATTCTCAGAAATGGCGAATGTGTTTGTTTTGCTTGACTATACATAGTTGCTATGAGAGGGAGTTATCTGGAGGGGAGGTAGGTTGGAGGATAATGATACACATGAGAAAACAGCATCAATAAAGCATTTTAAAAGGTGCACAAGAAAAGGAAGGGGAGTTGCAAAAGGGGACAAATAAACAGTCATTTCTTCCTACCTTATAAGCTTATAGATGTTTCTTTTTTTTAAAAAAAGTGGCGTTAGTTAATTTTCTTGTATAGTCCTCTTCCCTATTTCTGCATCTTAAAAATATTTGGGGCTGTTGATGACTGTTGGATTCACAGGAAAACAGTTTTGTTTTTCATTTTTTTAATAAACAAAAGTGAAACAATCTTTGCCTCAAAGTGCTTACATTCTATGAGTGCAGTGGGGAGAAACAATCTATCTGTTTATCATTCAACAAGTATTTATTAAACGCCAACAATGTGCCAGGCACTTGTGCTAGGCATTGGGAGTACAAAGATTAAAAATTAAACAGTTCAAATTCTCAAAGAGCTTACAAGATATTGAGATGGAACCAACGAAGTCACATGGTTGTCAAAGTCACTCACATACAAAGGTGGATATAAAGTCTACAATGTACAGAAAACATTGGTACAGTACTGTCTGTGGTAAAGAGACAAAATGCCCAAGCCCCATGAAATATCTGAGCTCAGAGAGCAGGGACCAGCCAAATTTTCTTTATTTAGAATCTAACTTGGGGCCCTGGAAAAAATCAAATCAAATGAAAAATAAAATCAAACCTCAAGGTTCAGCTCAGGTGTCACATCTCCTCCAGGAAGACTGCCCAGATCCACCCAATAATCAATCTCTCCGGGGATCTTTCCTATGCACTTTATCATACTACCTATATCATATTGTAATTTTTATTAATTATTTGGAGCATTTAATAATCTTGTTTATTGATTTATATAGCTGCTTTATCTTTCCTATAAGATCATAAATTCCCAGAAGGCAGAGATCAAGTCATTTCTTTTTCAGTGTTTCCTTCTTCCCTTTAAAAAGGCCTTCAATGTAGTAGGTCTTTGTTTTACTGGATGGGGCTGATAGTTTATTCAGGATAGGTATCAAGGAGGTCAGGGTTCATGGCCGATGAACAGCAAGAACTCAATCCATAATATAAATTGACTAGCACAGTAAAGGGCCTGTTGCAGATAAATAATCTAGTCTTCCAAGCATGATATGACTACTCACTTACTGGAAAATATTCACCTAAATCAGTAAGTAGTACAGTGGATAGAGAGCTGGGTCCAGTCAGGAAGACCTGGGTTCAAATCTATGCCTCAGATACACTTATGATCCATATGACCTTAGGCAAGTCACTTAACCTGTTTGCCTCAGTTTCCTCAACTGTAAAATGGAGATGACAATAGTATCGGTGCCACTCAGAGTTGTTGTGAAGATAACATGAAATATTTGTAAAGGGCTTAGGCTCCAGTGCCTTGCACATAGTTGACATTATATGGGGCAGCTATGTGGCCCAGTGGATAGAGCACTGGGCCTAGAGTCAGGAGGACCTTTATTAAACCTGGCCTCAGACATTTACCAGCTGTGGGACCCTGGACAAGTCACTTAACTGTATTTGTCTCAGTTTCCTTATCTGTAAAATGAGCTGAAGAAGGAAATGGCAAACCACTCCAGTATCTTTGCCAAGAAAACCCAAATGGGGTCACAGAGAGTCAGACACAACTGAAACAATTCAATAACAACAAAAGACAGTATATAAATGCTAGTTGGTTTTGCTGTTGTTTCTATTGTTAATTCCCAAGCCCTGTAATTTTCTGAGGGGGAGAGTTCTAATAAAACTAGCAGCTCAATTTGAATTCAGCAGACCTGGGTTCCAATTTTGACTCTGTCACTTACTGTATAACCCTCGGGACATCGTTTAACCTCTCGCTAGCCTCAGTTTCCTCAGCTGTAAAATGAAGAGGTTGAACTAGATGACCCTTAATGTCCTTCCAGCTCTAAATCTTCAAATCTTCTGTAATCCTGACCCAAACCAATGGAAGCTGCCCAACAGTCTGATAGCACGTCAATATACCTAGCCTGGTTTTCAAAACATAATCCAACCTTACTCCAGTTCACAAAATCAGAAAACATCAGAGCACTAAGAAGCCTGAGATCATTTGACCTCATTTTACAGAGAAAACCCAGGTTACACAGCAAATAACATATAAAAGATCTGGAGGGGTTTTAGTGGGCTGCAAGCTCAGAATGAGTCAGCAGTGTGACACGGAAGCCAGAGACCTATGCAGTCCTAGGCTGCACGAAGAAAGGCAGGCAGAGGTTCCAGGAATCAGGAGGTTAAGAGCCCTCCCCTGTACTCTCTCTGTCCTGTCAGACCTCACTCATCTGGAGTACTGTCCTCACTCCTTGGCACAAAGTTTAAGAGAGACACAGATAAACTGGAAGACTGTCCAGACGGTAGGGATGGTGAAGGGCTTTACAACCATGCTATGTGAAAATCAGTTGAAGGAAGTGGGCTTGTTTAGCCTGGAGAAAAGAAAACTCAGCAGGGAGAAGAAAGGAAGTGAAGTGTTCTCCCTTTTTGAAGGTTTTGAAGAAGAAGCTGGTCAGATATGTAATAAAGGAAATCCCTTTTATGTGTGATGTGGATTAGGTCCTTCCAACTCCTATAATTCTGGGATTCTGTGCCTCTGAACTTCCTTAAGATTCTACACTTGCAATGCTGTCCATTTCTCCCTTCCTTTCCACCCAAGCCCTCCCCAATTCAATTACCCTCTGGCAGACAGAAGAAGGAATCACCAAGGAGCCCAGATCCAGTACTGAGATATAAGAGGGGCCTCCCAGATTCTGCCCAACTCATAAAAAGGTTGGGCCAAATAAATGAAACGACATGAAGTCATGATCCTCTAGGGCTTTCTTCCAACTCTCTCCTAATCTAGGCTCAGGGAAGAGGATATGGGCTCTCTCTCTGGCAGTGAGCTATTAACTGTCAGAAAGAGACTTTTTTTTTTTTTTTTAAAGAAATTCCTATTCATTTTTCTGTTTAAAGACAGGTCAGAGAGAAGAAATCTATCTTTCTTAATTAATTTCCCCAACCTTCAGTCCTGGAATCAGACAATCTTAAGAACCAGAAAGGTCCCTAATAACCACCGACTATATAGAGAGAATACTGCATTAGGTGGTAGGAAAGACAAAATTTAGATGAGACACAGTGAGCCAGATCCCTCAAGGATTTTACAATCAAGTTGACCCAACAGGCATGTTAGAGAGCCACACAGCTTTATGTGAAGATCTAGACTTCTAGAAGTGTCCCCAGCACCTAGCACAGTGCCTGGCATACAGTGGGTGCTTAATAAATGCTTGCTGAATTCAATTTTATGCAACAGTACACACACTCTAAGCAAAGAATAAGAGCATAGAAGAAGCAGAAAAACACAGGGCACAGGGCCAGAGATTAGTCCAGTTCCTGGAGGACAACATAAGTAGGAACTTGAAAATTGCTGTTTATTAAATTAAGTTAAACTGCATTTGATAAATGCTTACTGAAAGAGTGTGAGAACCTCTTCTACAATATGTTTGACAAGTGGTCATCGAGCTTCTATTCACATCACTAGGGATGGGAAACTCATGCCTTAAAAAGGAATCCTTCTATTTGGCAAGACTCCTTGATCCTTTGTAACCCACTGGTCTGGCATCGAGGTGGCACAATCAGCAAGCCCCCAGTTCAAATCCTGACTCAGACACAAACTAGCTGTGTGGCCCTGAGCAAGTCACTTAAATTCTATTTGCCTCAGTTTCCTCACTTGTAAAATGGGGATGATAATAATAGCACGTACTTCTGAGGGCTGTTGTGAGGATCAAAATAGATAATAATTGTAAAGCACTTATGTGCCTGGCACATAATAAGCACTATATAGAATCGCCATCACAATTCTACTCCCATATGGCAGACCCTTAAATATTTTTCAATGCCTCTCAAGAACTCCCAGATCTTTTAACCATTCCACTTCAAGACATGGTTTCTATAACCTCAGGATAGCCATACCATCTCACCCCACCCCCAATCATCATTCTCTAGATCCTCCCTAGGTGGATAATGTCTCTATTAAAGTGTGATCCCCAGAACAAAAAACAAAGACTTCTGATAGAAGTCTAACAAGCAGAACACATTAAGCCTTTCTTTCACCGGCTTTAAACTAGACAATATGCTTTTAAAAAAAAAAAAAGAAAGAAAGAAAGAAAAAAGAAAAACCTCGTTTTTCATAGTGAGCTTGTGGTCAACTAAAACCCTCACGTCTTTTTTCCGATGAACTTCTATCAAGTTAGAATACTCATTCTGTATTTATAAAAATCTATTTTTTTTTCATTTAAATGTGGGACTTTAAATTTATCCCTACCAAATACCATCTGTGGGTTTAGCACAATTCTTCTACACTATCAAGATCTTTCTGAACCCTCACTTTGTCCAAAACAAAAAGATTTTTTTCAAATCAAAAAACTGATAAGCATACCTAAAGGCTTTCTTTCAGCCCAGCAAAGAAGAAAAGCAAGAGAAGGTAAGGAAATATATAGCTACAGGCTGATTTTATAACTATAGAGGGATCTTCTCATTCTTTCCTATGCAGTAACTGCCCATTAAATGGACCATCCACGGGTGCAGAACAGAAATGTACCATATCACGTAGCACCTCCCTCCACCCCAGCCCATTCATAATGAACAAAAACACAACCCCAGAAGAGGAATTTCACACTTCCTACCAACTCAACTCAACTCCTAACAACTGAAATCTCCCAGTACCGCACTCTGCACTAGCAGGAAATGATCAATATCAAATATGGTCACAATTTCCCATATTCTATCTGGGTCTGTGGTCACAAGAAAGGTATACGTGCAGCTAGTATAACATTTTTGGGGGGTGGGGATGTCCAAACTCTAAATTTTATCCCTTAGGTCACAAATTAGATTACCAAAACAAAAGCCCTCTTCCTAATCTTACAATGTCAGGGAGACTCCTCTCCCTATTCATCATTTCTGCCTATAGTCTGTGAACACAAGCCATCTACCTGCAGTACAAAATTCTTCTCATAAAAATAAATGCCAGTAATACTCCTAATACAAAAGTATATGAGCCATATGTTTCTTTGCCCTGGATAAATAATATATCTAGCAAGTGGGAGATATACTCTCCTTCAGGGAGGATTAATAACAATATCTCAGATTTTTAGAGCCCTCTACAATTTACAAAGTACTTACACTGTCTCACTTAATCCTCACAAAAACCTTGAGAGGTTAAAAAATAAACCAGATATTATCAAGTCCATTCTATACATGAAGAAACTGAGGGTTTAAATATGAAATGACTCATTAAGTTCAAAAGTCAGTTCTGAGTTCAAATTCAGGCTCACACATTTACTAGCTATGTGAACCTAAGCAAGTCACTTAAACCTCCGTTTGCCTCAGTTTCCTTATCTGTAATATGGGGATAATAATATACCTATTTCTTAGGGTTATTGTGAGGATTAAATGAAATAATTATAAAGCACTTAGAACAGTGCCTGGCACAGAATAAGCACTCTATAAATGTTAGCTGCTATTATTATTATTGTTATTCATTCATTCATTCATTACATGACCCTGGGCAAGTCATTTCCTCTATCTAGGCCCTGGTTTCCTCAACAGAAGAAGCTGGATTGGATGATCCTGAGGGTCCCGCCAAGCCCTAATCCTGGAAGCTTATCTAGCAAGGGTTCAAAGGCCAGAGCTCTCTACCATATCACATCAACAGTATGCCATCCACTAACAACAAGAGAAACTGCAAATCATAACAACCCTAAAGTTTCACCTTGCACCCCGCAAACTGGCAAAGATGACAAAATATGGGAATAATCAGTGTTGGAGGGGCTATGGGATGATAGGCACACCAAGGCATTGTCAGAGAGGTGAATCAATATAACCATTTCAGGAAGCAATCTCGAAATGCACAAATAAAGTGACTAAAATGCTAACTTTCTTTAATCTAGAGATTCCAATACCTGACTTATATCCCAAAGAGGACATTGATAAGAAGAAAGTACCCATATATTCCAAAATACTTAGAGCAGCACTTTTTGTGACAGCAAAGAACTGGAAACAAAGAAAATGCTCATCAACTGAGGAATGGTTAAACAAACCGTGGTACATTAGCGTAATAGAATATTACTGTGCTGTAAGAAATGCTGGATGTGATGAAAACAGACATATAGAAAGATCTATATGAACTGATGCAGAGTAAAGTAAGCAGAGCCAAGAAAACAATATACACAATAACCACAATAATGTAAATGGAAAAAAAATCCCCCAAAATCAAAAGGGAATGTTGCAAAATTATAAAGAATAAGCATGGCTCAAGATAAGAGATATGAGATAACAAACCCCTCCCTCCCCCACTCCACCCCTCTGCAGAGGTGCTAAGTCCACAAAGGTACATTGCATATATTTTCAAACATTTTCAATGTCTTAGATCAGTTATGCAGAGTTTTCCCTTTTTCCTTTCTGTTTTTTTTTTTTTAAAGAAGAGGAGAAGGGACACTGGAATAAGTTATGGTGATGTAAAAAGAAAAGATATCAATAATAACTTATTTAAAACAAAGAACCAGATGTGAGTGCTGAACCATTTTTCAAAAAGTGATTACATCCACACAATCCAACCCACTTTGTTTTATGATCATCTGCATGCATTTGAGCAGCTAGGTGGCACAGTAAATAAATAGAGCACTGGGCTTGGAATCAGGAAGACTCAGCCTCATGAGTTCACATCCCACCTTAGACATTCACTAGCTGTGTGACCCTGGGCAAGTCACTTAACCCTGTTTGCCTCAGTTCCTCATTTGTAAAATGAGCTAGAGAAGGAAATGTCAAACCACTCCAGTTTCTTTGCCAAGAACCCCCCAAATGGGGCAACGAAGAGTCAGACACAACTGAAAAACAGCTGAACAATGACTGAACAACCAGAAATATGCATTTGAGAGACAACTGAGCTACAGTAACAGTGAAATAAGTCCATGACTGTGGAACAATTTTTTTTCTCTGTGTGAAAGTAACTGTCAAAATGTCAAAGATATCCACACATGGGGATCAAATATTTGACTGGCCTCATTCTAGCATTAAAGCTCTAATCTACAGGGCTACTTGCCCATACTCAAGTTGGTTGTAAAGATATCTCATTTCCTGTATTTTATTTCCTAAGTTACCTTCAAAGCCAAGACAGTGAGTAAGTACATAATTTAGGCTCCATATTTTTAATCTTGTTTAACTGAATTATAATTTTTAAAAAGTATATTTTAGTACTACCTGCCTTTTGTTTATTCAGGGAATACCAGTTGCTTTTTACAGATCATAGCAACCTCTACTAGAAGATGGGTAAAGGAAATGAAAGGAGGTGAAACTCAAATCAGTTGGTTTTGCTACTTGTCGGCAGATCTAATACAAAGATTGGTGAGGAAAGAGGTTGAAACTATAGTACAGAGATACCCTACACAAAACTGTGCCTCTTAATGTCACGTGAATCATAGCATTGTTCATTTAGAACTGGTCAGAACCTTAGACACTGGTCAGAACCTACAGACATCTAGTCTAACCCACTCATTTTACATAGAGGGGAACTTAAAGAGGGAAGTGATTGGCGGAAGAGTCATCAAATTTTAGAAAACCTCAAGTTATGGGGGGGGGTTAATGAGAGACCACTCAATTAAACCTTTATCTAAATAACATCATTGATAAGTGGTTATCTACTCTTTGTTTGAAGACCTACCCCAAGGCAATCCCTTTCACTTTTGGATAGCTCTAATTAGATGGAAATTTTTCTTTGCATCAAACCTAAGTCCATCTCCCTACAACTTTCACCTCAATGACCAATTCTGCCCTCTGGGGCCAAGGAGAACAAATCAAATCCATCTTCCATAAGACAACCCTTTAGATATTTCAAAAAAGCTATCCTACCTGTTCTAAGTATCCTTTTCTTTCAACCAACCTTTTTTTTTAACTTTTATTTTATCTTATTTCCAGTTAATAAACATTTGATTTCTCTTCTCCCCTCCTACCACCATTGGAAAAAAAGGAAAAATGAAACCCTTGTAAACTATGCTCCAAATTATGCTCCAAAAAATCTTATAAATATGAAGAGTCAGACCAAACAAATCCCCACATTGGCCATATCCAAAAGTATATGTCACAATCTACATCTTGAGTCCACCAATCTCTTTGTCAGGAAGTGGAAATCATACTTCATCATCTAGTATCATGATTGGTCATTGCACTGGTCAGAGCTCTTGTGTATTCTAAGTGGTTTGTCTCTACTGTTATTATTGTATAATTGTTCTCCTAATTCTATCCATTTCACACTATGTCAGTTCATACAAGACTTCCCATGTTTCTTTCAAATCACTTCTTACATTTCCTACACTACAATAATATTCAATCACATTCATATCATAATTTGTTCAACCATTCCCCAACTGATGGGCATCCCCTTTGTTTCCAGGGCTTTGCCACTACAAAAAGTTGCCATAAATATTTTTGCAAAAATGGATCTCTCTTCCTCTTGATTTTCCTGTCTCTGGCATATAGGTTTAATAGTGGTATGACTAGGTCAAAGGGTATGCAGAGTTTACTTTTGGAGCACAGCTTACTTTCCAGAAAGGAAGGACCAATTAATACACCAACACTGAATAAATGTGCCTATTCTTCTGCAATCCCACCAACAAGTGTCACTTCCTTTTTTGTCTTGCCAATCTGAGAAGTGTTAGGTAGAACTACAGGATTGCTTTAATTTACAATTCTCTAATTATTTATGATCTGGACTTTAAACTGTTCTTCATGTGACATGAACTCAAGCACCTTCATCAATCTTGTTTACTGCTCTGGATACTCTCCAGTTTAAAACAATAGAGTTATTAGGGGGCAAGGCTGGGATATGAACCCATAATCATATGATTCCAAAGCTAGCACTCTTACCATTACATCACAGAGTAGCCCCACTAACATCACTGGTACATTATAACTAAACCTACCACAAATGAAGCCCAAATTTGTAACATATATAACATTGTTTCTATTACTCTGAAAAGTTCCAAATACCATGTTTTTGCACTGATGATGAATGACCTTAGGCAGGTGCCTACATTGGCTAAAATTATAGTTCGGGAAACTCCATTAATTAGAACCAAGTCCTTAACTGTGTAAGCAACTACGTGGTGCAGTGGATAGAGTAAGAGACCTGAAGTCGGGAAGATTTGAGTTCAAATCAGGCCTGAGACACTAACAGTGTGATCCTGGGCAAGTCACTTACTGTTTGCCTCTGTTTCTTCATCTTTAAAATGAGCTGGAGGAGGAAATGGCAAACCACTCTAGTGTCTTTGCCAAGAAAACCCAAATGGGGTCACAAAGAGTCAGACACAAATGAACGGCAAACAACAAATTCACCTCTTTGTTTCCCACCAGGCTACCCTCCTCTATACATCAATCATGTCCCAGAAACCTGTTCATCCTGTTAGATCACTTTGACAGTAGAACTGACACCTTCAAAGTACTCTCTGCCTCTGAGACCCCTTCCTCTGAATGTACAGCTTCTCCCAGACCCTCCATTTAAAGAGAGTACCCAGGCTAGCCATCTCTTCTCCTTTGGACCTGTCCATCATTCCTCCTTCTCCTCCCTTTTTCAGCTTTCCCCATTGGAACATAAGTTCCTTGAGGGCTTTTTGTTCTTATTTATTTAGCACAGTACCCAGTCACAAAGTATGTGCTAAATAAATACTTTGTGACTGACTCCTCGACTCATGTAAAAACAAAAGACATCAATAAGAAATGTATTTTTAAATAAAACAGATCCTGCTTTTAAGGAACTGACTTTTAACTAACAAGAAAATACACATAACACTAATAATGACTATACAAGGGAAATCATGAAAGAAAGATAAAGGCAGAGGGCTCAGAGAAATCTGAAGAGGAAGAAATCACTTTCAATGGAGGGAAAGGAAGGAGCCCGGGGTGACTCCCAGAGAAGGGGTGGAGCCTATACTAAACCTTGAAGGATAGGAGGTGTTTCAACATAAGAAGAGTCACGGGGGACAAGGGGTAAGTCTATTCCTGATACAAGAAGCAGTCCTTTCCATAGTGACCAGTACTCAGTATGACTTTGGAAACCATAAAAATGAAGTGCTTCATTTACAGAAGTTAAAACAGTAACTCACATTTACAAAGTGTTTTAGCTTACAAAATCCTTTCCTCATAATAACTCTGTTAGGTGGGGAATGTAAGCATCTTCATGCCCATTTTACAGAAATGATTGGAATGGAAGGCTGGAAAGTTCTAGAACCATGTGCTACCTTCCTTCTTTCCTTTCTTTTTTTCCCCTTCTCCTCCTTTTCATTTCTCAGATCCCCAAGACGACACCACTATTATCCATCCACAACCAGCAAGCCCTAATGCCAGGTGCAACAGGCCATTCCTAACCGGCCCTCCCCACCCCACCCCCAACCTAGCTTTATTTACAGAGAAGTTTCACCCACTGGTCCTTAGATAGAAAATTGAGAAGGAAGTTGTTACATTTTCTCTCTGTCTTTCTCTGTCTCTGTCTCTCTCTGTCTCTGTCTCTGTCTCTCTCTCTTCCACCCCACCTCCCCAGGCTAGATACATGCTGGTTCTAAAACTGAGTCACAACCCCAGGCCTCCCCCCCAAAAAAAAAACCTACAACCCACATTAGTGCAAGACTCTCTTTTGTTTGCTTTCAGTGTAGAGTGAAAATAGCTCACTCAGAACTTCTGAAAGGAGTTCATTTCTCCTTTTTCAAGGGTAAATTATTTTTAAAAAATCACAACTACTGATTCTGAAGGCCTAAAACTATCACACTATTTCTCCAACTAGAAAAATTCAAGTCAATTCAACAAAAATTGAGTAAGCAAATAGAAGAAACAGCAAAAAGAATATCAGAGAGCTATATGACTTTAAAAAAAAAGAGTGTACCACTAATTAACTGATGGACAGCCCTTGGAATGTACTGGTATCCACACAATGTCAAGACAGATTCCTAAACTTCCTTGCTCAGTAAACTTCAGTGATTCCCTATTACCCCCAGAATCAAATATAAACTCCTCTATTTGACATTTAAAGCCCTTCACAACTTGGCTCCAATCTACTCTTACAGTTTTATACGTTCTTCCCCTTCATCATTCTGCAATACAGACAAACTGACCTTCTCACTGTGCCTAACATAAGATACCCTACCTCCTATGCCTGTGACTTTACACAGGCTGCCTCCTCCCTCCCCCACACTCTACTGCCTTCCTCCTCTGCCTTTGGTATTCACTGTATAACTTTTCTGTACATACCTATATAAGTCCTTGTTATCTTTCCCCATTAGAATGGCAGTTCCTTGGGGACCACAGAGTGTTTCATTCTTTTGGACTTGTATCCCTAGCATCTCACTTAGTGCCTGGCACTGAGAAGATGTTTGTTGATGAATTGATCTTAGAATCCTCATTTTCCTTCAATGCTTAGCTCAGATACCACCTTCTTTCTATATGAGATCTTTTCTGATGTAACCAGTTACAACCTCCTCCCCCTAAATTACCTTGTATTACTTTGTATTATAATAGCTAACATTTATATAGTGTTTACCATGTGCCAGGCAATGTGCTAAGGTCTTTAATAATAATGATGATAGCTAACAATTATATAGTACTTACTATGTACCAGGCAATGTGCTAAGGTCTTTAATAATAATAATAGCTAACATTTATATAGAACTTGCTATGGGACAGCCACTATGCTAAGGGCTATAAAAATAATAACAATAGCTAATATTTATATAGGGCTTACTATGTGACAGCCATTGTGCTAAGTGCTTTACTATTACTATTTCATTTGATCCTCACAACACTACATGGTAGGTGCTATTATATCCCCGTTTATACATGGGGAAACTGAGGCAAATAGAAGGTAAGTGATTTGCCCAGGGTCACACAGCTAGAAAGTACTTGAGACTGGGTTTAAACTCTGGTCTTCCTGACTCCAGGCCAGGCACTCTATTCACTGCACTACCTGCCTGCTTTTGTTGTTGGAAACTGAATGAGATGCTTCTTTTGTATTTACCTGTAAATTGTACATATTACACTTACATGTATTTATATATTATACATGTAGCCTCCCTCTATATAGAACAGTTGTTCCTGAACTCCAATCTATATGAACTTATTTTTGTTTGTTTGTTTTTTAATATTCTGATTATCAGGGTAGCTAGATGGCTCAATGAATAAAGTCAACCCCAATTACCACTAAAAAATATTCTGATTAACTATTTCAAAGGACCAGTAGCCCCTGGCCTGGTGGAACTATATATCAATAAAGGGTGAAGGCTGGCTGGAGGCTGAAGCCTCAGTTTTGGTGGACTACAGGAGGACCATTTACACAGTAAATGAGCTCCTTTTCAACCTGGCCCACCTCTGCCTCCCTACCAGGTGGACAATGTAAGGTAGGCCTATGTCCCTGCCTCAAATTTTCCATTCCTAGCCAATTCCTGGATAGCTGCAGGGACCAGAATTATTAGAAATGGCTCTGATCAGAAGACCTAAGTTTAAATTCCAGTTTTCTTATCAACATAAACTTCAGCAAGTCACTTAATCTCTGTGGGCCTCCATACGCTCATCTGTAAAATGAGGGAGTTATTTTATTTGACAAAATATTCTCTTCTAGTTCTAAATCCTATGATTCCTATCATTCCACTAGTACTAAGAGATTTCTGCTCTTACCCTGCCCAAATCTAATGTCTGTCAAATTTCAAAGTCAGATGAGTACCACCTTCCTTCAGTGGAATATTATTTTCCTGTTGATAACCTGATTTCCTACACTAGGAAAGGAGCACAAAAAAAAAAAATCTTTTAACTTAACCTGGAGAAAAAAAAAAAATTCCAAGAGCCCAAAACACAGCCCAGACTTAATTGCAAACTTTTTCTTGCTATAGTGACAGAGTCCCTAAAAGGCTTAAGGTTTTCTGCCTTTTACCCTCCCAAGTAGAATCTCTACCTATTTTGGTCACTCAGGTTCAAACAAGACAGAGTTCAAAATCTAACTCTTCAATCTCACCAGAATGGTCACATCAAGACACAATCTGAACAAAGTCAGCATACCTCGAGTCTATTCCATTCAAGAATCAATATTAGTCCTTGTTTAATCCACCCCAAACAGTAGAGATGGGGAATCTTCTTTTCAACAAGTGCCACTGACTCAAAAAAAGAAAAAGTTAATTAAAGGCCAAACAAATGAAAATCAACTTAAACTGACTTTTTCTTGGATGACGTGAAAGGTTAAGTTCATCTAGTTTTCAAGTTAGAGGAAAAGAAAACTTCATTTGTGAATGTAATAAATATTTTAAAATACGTTATACTTCAATCTGGTGTTCTATTTCCAAACCCTGCTTCCTGCACTCCAGATATCATCTTTTCCTCTTCCACCAGGAACTTGGACTGCCCCCCCCGAAACTACTTAGGGCTCTGATAAATGAGCAAATCTTATCACTTTCTGGCCATTTTCAAAGCATAGAGCCCCAGGCACATACCTACCCCCTTTCCTAGCTCCCCTTTATGTATAGTCTTTCACCATTACAAGGTAAACTCCTTGAGGGAAGAACAGTCATATTTCCCTATATTTGGACCTCCAGTGCTCAGTACAGTGTCCAGCCAATAATAACAGCTTGATAAATGCTTTTTCAGTCATTCATTCATATTATGATCAGTATGGTGGAGGGAAGAAAATGCAAAAAGTGAGAGTGGTAGAGTTGGAGGTAAGAAGGAAAACAGAGAAAAAATGAAAAAGAGAAACAATCAATCAGAGAAAAGAGAAACAGAAAGGAGACCTGGAAGGGCAGAGAGATAGAGAGAGGACAGAACCAAAGAGCCAAAGAACATCAGAGAGACAATTCAGAGGTTCCTAGATTCTGACACAAATACATTAGTATCATTACACACTTAAAGTGATCATCACACACTTAATCTTCCTCGGTCTGAGTTTTCTCATCTATAAAACAATAGGTTTAGACTAGACGGTCTTTCAAGGATGTTGCTTGTGGTAGAAATTTCTGTTCAGGTACAGACTTGGACTAGATGACCTCTGCAGTTACTTTCCACTCTGAGACTGTGTTTCCATTCCTATGATCCTCTTCCAGCTATTCGTTTGGCCTTGGGCTTCCAGGTCTTGCTCCTTTTCCCACTATCACCGCACAATGCAATTCTCATTAGTTGATCAACCACTGTTCACAGTTGTTCAAATTCCCTTCACCCGTAAATTAATTAGTAAGTCAAAAAGCATTTATTAATTACTAAGCACCTACTATATGCCATGCACTATGACTAAGCACCTATTGTGTGCCAGGTACCTATGCTAAGCACTAGAAATATAAAGATGCAAAACCAAGGTCCCTGCCCTCAAGGAGCTCACAATCTTAACAGGGATGATAATATCCAAATAGCTAGATGGCACAGTGGACAGAGTGCAGGGCCTGGAGTCAGGAAGACACATCTTCTTGAGTTCATATCTGGCCTCAGACACTAGCTGTATAACCCTCAGCAAGTAACTTAACCCCCCTTTGCCTCAGTTTCCTCATCAGCAAAATGAACTGGAAAAGGAAATGGCAAACCACCCCAAGTATCCTTGCCAAGAAAAGCCAAACGTGGTCATGAAGAGTTGGACACAAATGAAACAACCAAACAACAACAATGAACATACAAGATATAAGCAGTGTAAATGGAAGGCAGTCTCAGAGAGAAGGGATTAGCAGAGTCATAAGCCACCAAAGACTCACTCTCCATGGGACTAGGGGAGGAGAAATAATTTCAGAATAAATATAATTAATAAATAATTGAGTATTATTAGAATACTACCTGAGCTGCAGCTGCAGGAAGTGACCAGACCAGCATTATCCAATGAACTCAAGTCCCCATTCTTGCTATGTAGCATAAACCAGAAGTCTCCAACACAGGTAGCTCATGGTCAAAAAAGAAATGAGTCAGTACAGAAACTGGCTACCATTATAGACAGACTCCCCTTCCTCCATCAACAACCCTCCCTCTCTGTTACCCCCAGGAATCATATGACTCAGGGGAAATCAGAAGTAGATGCTCAAGGTCTGACCAGGTTAGAAACTACAAGGGTCAATAAAAAGTTAGTTCTGGAAAAGGCATTCAAAATTTAAGCAGCAATTATTAAATATCTACTATGTGCTAGGTGCTATGCTGAAGAATGGCAATGTAATGCAAAAGAAAAAAAAGGAAAAAGAAAAAAGAAAAGAAAGTCTTTCTCTTCCAGGAGATTCCATTCTATGGAAGGAAAAGAAAACCTACCCAGGTAAGGAAATACAAAATATACGCAAAATAAAGAGGAACAGGATAGGCTTTCTGTAGGGAGTAGCACTTAAAGGAAATCCTTAAAGGAAGATAAGGATTCAATGTGCTTATAACGAAAGAGTAAAGTTTAGTTCTAAATCATCAAAAATGGGGACAAGGAAAAGATTCATATCTTACCTTTTTATATTATGTGAAATTGCCAGTAGTTAATAACCTCTACTCTGATTACTCCCAACCCACAGCTCCCTCATTCCCAGAATCCCAGTGCAATATTTACATGCCTTAGAAAATAAGCAGTCCGACTGCCCACCGACAGAAAAGATTTGCAGGGAATAAGCCCCTGGGAAATGGGGCACAGACATTGTCATTCTGGAGCCAATTAACTCGACTTTCATATGAATGAAGAACACCCCACGTGTTCTGAAAAAAGACCAGATATCTCCTGTGTCCTGTGCTCTCTACTGGGGAAAGTCAAGTCTCTCTTCCAGGCCCAGCTGGAGCATAGCTCTCCTCCACATTCCTCGTTTGGTCTGAGCAGAAGAACATACATTAGTATAGCCTTTCCTCGATAAGCATGAGCAAAAAGCTAAGCCAGCTTAAGGTCTCTTGCTTAATAAAATTATGATCATATGCATGGTCTTTCCACAATAGGACTTCAAAGAACTGGGACCAGGTTCATGTGTCAGTTACACTCTTTTGGCATCTCTATCCACTTCTTAGCAAGAGTACAATAGACTGAGGGCAGGAACTGTTTCAAATTTTTGTAGTTAATTCTTTTTTTTGTATCTCCAGCATCTAGAACAGGACCTGCCTCATATCTAGTTGCTGCTAAGTTTTCAGTTGTGTCCAACTCTTCGTGACCTCATTTGGGGTCTTCTTGGCAAAGATACTGGAGTGGTTTGCCATTTTCTTCTCCAGCTCATTTTACAGATGAGGAAACTGAGGCAAACAGGGTTTAGTAACTTGTCTAGGGTCACAAAGCTAGTGTCTGAGGCTGGATTTGAACTCAGGAAGATAAGTCTTCCTGCTTCCAAGTTCAGTGCACTATCCACTGCACCACCTAGCTGCCCTATATTACATATAGTACCTTCTCATCTATTCAATATTCCAATGCTTCAATACATGTGTAATCTTAGTGATTTGGAAGTGCCCTCCAATAGCTAGCTATGCCTGCACTTCCTATTTTGTAACTTCTGGCCTCTCAAGTTCCCTGAAGAGGATTTTTCCTGACTCTTTACAGACAGACATCCTGAAGATACCCCACTGGGGCACTGAGCTATCCACCCATCATCCCTCTCTCCCCCTTACCAGCCCATCATCTTTTTCTATCACATATTTCCCTGGTGATATATTTTGCTCCTGTTCTTCAAATTTTCTCATTCACTGTGTTGCTGCCTCTTCACACTCAACGTGTACCTTTCCATTATCCTCTGTGTAATAATCTTTTTCAATTCTTCAGAGACCCTTGTTTCCATGTTTTGTAGTCAGACACCACATCTTACTATTAATAACAATAACTGACTTTGATATAGCACTCTAAAGTTTGCAAAGCTTACTGATCTTGACAACAACCCTAGGAAGTAGGTAGGACAGCTATTACTAGACATATTTTATGGATTTTTTAAAATTGAGGTTTAGGGGCTAAGTGAATGAGCAGCGTCACTGGCTACAGGCAGAATTATCCAGGTCTTTTATGCATCCCTGGCTCTTTCTATTACATTTAACACTGCCCCGTTTGAGGGTTCTCACTGTCCTCCCTAGAGCAGCTAGGTGGCACACCAGATAGATGGCCTGGTCTGCAGTAAGGAAGACTCATCCTTGTGAATTCAAAGTTAGCCTCAGACATTTTCTAGCTGTGTAGCCCTGGGCAAGTCATTTAACCCTGTCTGCCTCAGTTCCTCATCTGTAAAATGAGCTGGAGAAGGAAATGGCAAACCACTCTACTATCTTTGCCAAGAAAACCCCAAATGGGGTCACGAAGAGTTGGAAACGACTCAACAAAAAAACTCTCCTCCCTATTTCCTTTCCTCTAAGGTAAACAACTCCAGTTCTTCTGAGCATAAATTTAATTTTCCAGAATGTCAATAATCTTGGCTTCCTTTTAGAAAGAGCACTGGATTGGTAGTTGATCAGTCAGAGGATCAAGATTCAAACCCCCCCCCATCCCCACTCTTGCCACTTGTTTGTCCTTGGGTCAAGTCACTTACTATCCTGGGCTTCAATTTACTCAACTATAAAATGAGATTGGAGTAGACCGGTAGTGTTAAACTCAAATAGAAACAGAGACACTAAACCGTACATAAGGATAAGTGCAGGCTGTGTACTGACTTTGAAAACCACATATTCACATTATTGGTGTTCAATTGAATTTTTAATTGTTAAATATTTCCCAATTACATTTTAGTCTGGTTGGACAATGTTGCTACTCCATGTTTGACACTTCTGGAGTAGGTGACCTACCTATAAAGTCCCTTTCAGATCTAAATAAAGCTATGATCCTATGACTTATGAATCCAAATAATCTAGTTCCATCTACCTATGGGTAAAGGGGAACCCAGAAGTGGATACAAGAATTGGGTAAAGATCCAGAGTGGGCTAAGTATGGTAAAAAGCTTAGACTACTATTCCATGGTCAGGATTTTGGCTTTGATCAGGACCCGGAGGTGGGAGTAAAGGAGTAAAGAGAGGAAAGGCAGTGGACAAAAAGGAGAAAGAAATGCAGTGAGGCATTATGATGACAAAGAAGCAATGACTATGGGGCAGAAGGATAAGGGCAAGAAGAGGAATCAGGATAGAACTGAACTATAACTGAAAGAAGATGAGTAAGCCAGAAGCTTCTCAGCTAGGCAAGTAGGTGGCACAGTGGATAGACTCCAGACTTCCTGGATTCAGGAAGATCTGAGTTCAAATCTACCCTCAGATACTTACTAGCTATGTGAACCTGGGCAAGACAGTTAACTGCTATATACCTCAGTGATCTCCGGTGGATTTGGATGATAGTGATAATGATGATAATGATAAAATGGTGATAATAACAGCACCTACTTCCCAAGGTTATCGTCAGGATCAAACAAAATAATCTTTGTAAAGAGCTTAGCACAAGGCCTGGCAAACAGTGGGCACTTAATGAATGCGTGTTTCCTTTCTTCCCTCTGAATTAGAGGGAAAAATGAAAGGAGCATTCCATTAGATAAACATTTATTAAGTGCTTACTATGTGTGAGGCCCTGGAGACACAGACAAAAATGAAAACAATCCCTGCCCTCTAAGAGGTTACATTCTATATAGAGCAAGTCTTCGGCCAAATCTCTCCAAGTTTAGCGACAAACTTTTTCCCCAAAAAAATACACTGATGGCAAAGAACCAGAAACAAAACAAGTTGAAGTTCACGACTGTAATAGAATACTGTTGCTGTTTTTCAATTGTGAATGACTCTTCATGACCCCATTTGGGGTTTTCTTGGCAGAGATACTGGATTGGTTTGACCTTTTCTTCTCCAGTTCATTTGACAGATGAGGAAACTGAGACAAAACAGGGTTAAGCGACTTGCCCAGAGTCACATAGCTAATAAGAATGTGGGGCCAAATTTGAATTCAAGTCTTCCTGACTCCAGGCCCAGTACTCTATCCACTTTGCCACCTGCCTGCCCTAGTGGAATATTACTGTACTGTAAGAAATGTACAAGATGAATAGGGGGAAGTATGGAATAACCTTACATGAACTGATGAAAGAAAAGTAAGCAGAACCAAGAAAACAAAACAAAAACAGCAGCAATATAAATGGGAAAGAACAAGAAAAAAAAACAACTAAAACGGAGTGCCACAAAATTATGACCAAATTTGGCCCCAAAGAAGAGATGAGAAGCCACACCCTTCCTTTTCAATATGTTGGTTAGTTTAACTTTTTTTCTTTCCCTATTTTTTTTAAAATAAGGAATTTTAAAACTTTTTAATCTCTACTAACCGGGCAGGGACAGAGTAGGGACACAGCAGGAAACTGAGATGACAGAAAAACAAAAAAGATCACTAAACATTATTTTAAATGACTAGGGAGACTCACTAAAACCCTTAATGACATTTGGAATGAACATCTTTGTATATGTTTGTATGCATGTTGTCTCCACCATCGGACAGGTAAGCTCCTTGAGGGCAGGGACTATCCTTTGCCTCTTTTTGTATCCCCAGCATTTAACACAGTACTTGGCACATAGTAGATGCTTAAGAAATATATTATTGATATGTTGATGTGATTTTTCCTGGGAACATTTTTTATTTCTCTTAAATATTGGTCTATGGAAGAGAATATTGTACACAGTAACAGCAACGTTGTGTGACAACAGATTCTGTTAGACTTAGATCACTGCACTGCTGAGTAAAGCTAAGAAAATTCCAAAAAACTCATGATGGAAAACGTTATCCACACCCAGAGAAAGAACTATGGAATCTGAATACAGATCAAAGCATACTATTTTCCCTTTTTCGTTTTTTCTTTCTTGTGATTTTTCCCTATTGTTCTGATCCTTCTTTCACAACATGATTAATATGGAAATTTATTTAATATGATTGTACAGGTGTAGCCTATATCAGATTGCATGCCATCTTGGGGAGGCAGGAGAGGAGGGAAGGTGAAAAATTTAGAACTCAAAATCTTATAAAAGTGAATGTTGAAAACTAAAAATTAATTTTTTTCACTTTTTAAATTGGTCTATGGGAACACAACTAACCTTGACATTAGTAAACCCTCTAAATATTAACCTGTGGTCCCTAGAATTTAATAAGGCTAAATACATTGGCTTAAACAACTATGTCATTTACTTAGGATGGTGATTCCTAGCACTAATTCTGTGATGCCCCAATGCCTCCAATCAAATATCTCCTGAATTTCTACTATGTATATTAATAGTGGTATCAAAGGGAGGGTGAATTGCTTGAGGGAAGGGACTCTTTTTTGCCTGGATCTCTAGGGGCTACCTAGCATAGTAAAGCTACACATAGTAGGGGCTTTAAAAATGCTCATTAGATTGGATTAAATAAAAATCCTGTGAGATTTTACAAAAGACAAACAGAATAAGCCTCCTGTTTCTTGGTATATTATCAAAATTCTGCAAAACTCGTCAAAATAAAATTGGTTATAATTTATCTCAAAGTAAAAAATTAATAATAGTAGGAGGATAATCATGAATTTCAACAAGCTATTTCTAAAAGGCTGGAAACTAGTTTTAGAAATAACAGAGTAGGAAAGCTGGAAGGAGGGGAGGTATTTTCTCCAAGATTACTTTGTATCTGTTTTGTTTTATATACACTTATTTAAGTACAAGTTGTCTCTCCCTATAGAATTAGGGTTCTCCAGGAGAGGGACTATATCATCTGTGTCTTTGTAACTCCACTGCTTAGCACAGCGCTAGGCACGAGGTAGATACTTAATAAAGGTTTAATTTATTGACCAACTTACTGATTGGTGGCTGGAAAAAATCTTCTCAAAGAACCCTAGCTCTCCCCAATACGCCCTAATCAGGTAGAGACTATATGACTTCCCGTAAACACAAAAATTATTTTACCCTTTGCAATTTTTGCATCCAGCCATCATCTTATTACACTACAATTATAAGAGTATTTTTTCCATAAATCTCTTTGGCATTCAATTCCTTCCAACCCCAAGATTTCAAAGCTTTTCCCACTACAGTCTGCCCACCCCCACCCCACTCAACTCAAACCAGCAAGTTAAAGAAAGAAAGAAAAAGAAAAATGGGGGGGTGGGGAATCACAGCTGTTAAAAACAGCATTTGCTACAAGTCAAAGCCTTCAACCTTTTTTCTGTTTTCTCTTTTTTTTTTCTTGCACATAGCATTTATTTTTTCAAGGACACATAGCCCCTCCTCTATCACAAATCTTGCATTAAGTGTTCATGTGTAGAGGGCAGTTGGGGTGGAGAAATCTAATATTCACTGGATTTCCTATTTTGACTAAACCAGCACAGACAGAAATACAGATAAGGCCTTGGATAACTGATTTAACAAAATGTCACTTATTATAAAGGATGGGGGATGGGACAACATTTGCATTCCTTTGCTCAGTAAGAGCCTGAGCCAAAGGATGGCCTCCCTAGCCATGAGGCAGAAAGAGAATCAGGGAAGAAGGGGGGGGTGACCCTTAAGAGATGATTTAGTCCAATTCTCATTTTATAGCAGCAGAAACTGAGGTCCAGAGAGGACAGTTAGAGGATCTCAGAAGGGGAAAAGTGACCTGCCTCCAAAGACAAACAGCTAAGCTAGTTTTTTGTCAGAGGAAGAATTAATCCTGGAGTACCCAGTGTTTCTTTTGCAACTCAAAAGTGAACTAGAATTTATAGTTTCCATGCTAGGCCAAGCACTACCACTACTACCTGCCCTAACTGAGAGATTCCCTTTGTACTGTCTCTCCATTTTCTGCTTTTCCAGTAGAAACAAGAAAAAAATTGCTTCCCTTCCCCCCCTAAAGCCTTTCTCGTTCTGGGTCCAATCAACCTTTCTAGACTCCGTTCACATTAACTCCCTTTCTCACACTCTGAACTGCGCTACTTTGCCTTTTCTTTCTATGGCAGTTTACCACCTCCACACTTTTCCATAGGCTATCCCTCTGCTCTGCCACAAATGCTCCCCCTTCATACCCCTGTCTTAGAATCAATCCTTGGTTTCACAAGTGCCACAACCTCCTAGAGACCTTTCGCTCTCCCAAATGTTAGCTCTTAGCCTCACACAAATTGTTTTTCATTGATATTAGCCCCTTTTTGGGCAAAAGCTGTTTTCACTGTGGTCTTTGTATCCCCCAGAGCTTAGCACAATATCTAGCACATAGTTGACACTTAAAAACACTGTGGCACAGTGGAAAGAGGCTCTAAGAGTCAGAAGATCTGGGTTCAAATCCTTCGTGACACTACCTACACGACTTTGGGCAAATCACAACCAATCTGAGCCTCAGCTTCCTCATCTCTAAAATAAGGGGCCTGGAATTGATGGTCCCTTCTAGTTCTAAATATAAAAACCACTGAATTGAATAGACATAGTTCTCGGGGTTGCTTTTCTCCTCAAACAAATTACAAGAAAACCAGTCCGGTGAAAAATCATTATCCCACTGAAGACAGGGTCCCCTCTATGAGAATTTAAACCAACACAACCCACCCCCTTCTCTGGATTATATCATTTCATGAACACAGCTCTAGTCTCCCCAAGAAGACTGTCAGAGGCGGTAGGTTGTATTCCCCACCCCCCACCCCAGTAGATGCCTAGCACACAAGGAGGGCACAACTGGACTCACTTTTGATTTTAAGCCAACATCTAAATCCAAAAAAAAAAAAAAAGAGTAAGGGAGGCATCTAAATATTGTCATTTGGGTGTGATTTGGCATGAAAACACTTCATGGAGGCATGGAGCCTCACTTCCTCCCCCTGCTTCCTTCAAAACTCAGCCACAGTGCCAGGTGTCCTCAGAGTAGGTGACCACCTATCCTGACCCCACCTCCAGTTACTCATCCATTATTCAGCCATATTGGCCACTTTGCTATTCCTCACACACAACGCTCCTCCTTATTGCCCTCTGCTGTCTTCACTTCTGTCTCCTAAAATCCCTGACTTCTGCAGGAGGCCTTTCCCCAAATCCTCAATTGCAAACATGAAAGGGCTCTTAGCTGGTTTTTGTGTCTACTCTCTAGTGCATTGTTAGTGGAGTTGTGAATTGAACCAATAACCACTGGAACACAATTTGGAACGATGCCCAGAAAGTTACCAAACTGTGCATGTCCTGTGATCCAGTTATAACACTACTAGATCTACCCTTCCCCCCAGCCCCACCCCCCAGCTAGATGGTTCAGTGGATTGAGCACCAACCCTGGAGTCAGGAAGACCTGAATTCAAATCCAGCCTTTGTGACCCTGGACAAGTCACCTTAGTATCCTCATCTGGAAAATGAGTTGGAGAATGAAATCAAAAACCACTTCAGTACCTTTGCCAAAAAAAAACAACCCAAACGGGGTCATGAAGAGTCAGACACGCAACTAAACAACAACAGGCCTATGCCCACCAAAAGTATCAGAGAAAGAGGAAAGGGATCTGTGTACACAAATATTTGTAGCAGCCCTTTTCATAGGAGTCAAAAATTGCAAACTAAGGGGCTGGCCTCCTATCCAGGAATGACTAAATGAATGATAGAATAGAATGGAATAGTATTATTCCATTAGAAATGATGAAATGGACAAGTGCAGGAAAACTCGGAACAACTCCATAAACTGATGCAAAATGAAGAGAGCTTAGAAGTAAAAGAATAATTTATATGATAACAACATATATTAAAAACAACAACTTTAAAAGACTTTAGAATTCTGATCAACACAATGATAAACCACAAGTCCAAAAGAGCAACGATGAAACATGCCTCTTACCTCCTGCTCAAGAGGTGATGAACTTAAAATGCAAAAAAGACAAATTCATTTTTGGACATGGCTAATATGGGAATATGTTTTGCCAGACTATGTAGCCTATGTAGTATGAGCTTTATTTTGATTTTGTCTGTTTTTAATTGACTCAATGGAGGGTGGAGAAGGGGAGTGAAATGGAAGAAACATTAATTTTTTAAATGCTTACTTGAAAAAAATTAAACTCAAAATAAGACATTTTTGTTTGTCATGGACCTTTTGGCAGTCTGGAGAAGCCTATGGACCCTTTCTCAATAAATAAGCATTGGTTAAGGACCTACTATGTGCTAGTCATGATACTAAGAGCTGGAGATACAAAAAGAGACAAAAAATCCGTACCTTCAAGGAGCTCACAAGCTAATGATTATTTCTCAGAATAATGTTTTCAAATAATTGAAGGAAATGTTGTTTCAGTTAGAGGTGAGTGGGGAAAAAAAGATGGATTTTCTTCCCCATCCAAGTGTACAGATACCCTGAAATCTCTCTATAGGATGGACCTCAAGAACCCAGGGGCTAGGTAGGGCCTTCTCCTCTGCGATTACCTTCCTTTGTGACCTTGGGAAAGTCATTTCCCCTTTATAGGCTTCAGTCTCCTCATCTATAAAATGAAGGAACTGGACTACATGATCTGCAAAATCCCTGCCACCTCTAAATCTGTGCCCCTGAAGTCTTAAACTTATTTGTAAATCTTGGCAGAAAACCACAAGACTTTGTCATATGATAGAGGCCCAATTAAAAAAAAAAATACCTTCCATCTCAACTACCTGAATACTTCACCCTAAAGTTTTATTGGCCTAAATTACTTTGAGTTTCCCAGTACCTTTATACATTTTCTGCACTATCTACTCACTAGAGGATTAAATTATATGAATTTCTTCCATCATCTCTTCATATTTCTCATTGGTTCACTTCCTCCCCTCCAACTGAATCCATGGGGAACAAATCAAACTGATAGGAATAATAAAGCTGATCTTTCAAAAGAGACCTCTCAGTGCTAAACAGATTCAATTTAATTCAAAAAAAGTCAACATGGGCACCTCAAACTCAATGTATCCAAAACTGAACCAGTCATCTTCTCCCCCTAAATGAATTCCTCCTCCTAATTCCACCATTTTCTGTCAGAGACCCACCATTCTCTCAGTCTCCCATGTTGATAATATATCAGCGCTATATCAGAGTATTCTCTCCTTCACCTACCAGGTGCATCCAATCCCTGTTACCAAGACCTGCTGATTCTAAAATCTTAGCAGTTTCTCTTATATCCAGGGAGGCAGCATTAGTACTGTGGAAATGTACCCTCGATGGACTAATGGGGGCATGGGTTCAAATCCAGACTCTGCCACTTATCATCTGTATAATCTTGAACAATTCACTTAAATGCTCCAGACTCAATTTCCTCCTTTACAAAGGGGGCAGCTGGATTTTATAAACCCTAAGATGCCTTACTCTAAATTCATGATCCATCCTTACTAGGCTCACTGTTACCACCAGAGTATCAACCGTCTGAACTATTACACTGTTTTCTTATTTTCACTCCTTTTCTCCCTCACAACCTGCTGCCAGAATCTTTCAGATACGTAGATCTGATCTTGTCACTCTCCATTAGATTTTAAGTTTTTTGAGGGCAGGGACTATCCTTTGTCTTTCTTTTTTTTTTTTTTTTTTGTATTCTCAGAACTTAATATAGTACCTGGCACATAGTAGGTGTTTAATAAATGTTTATTGATTATTTAATTAATTCGGCTTATAAATCTTCAGTGACTTTTATTGCCTCCAGGAAATATGCTGCCAATACACTACAGTCAAACTAGCCTACTCTTCTTTCCCCCAGACATGCCATGTCCCTTCTGTCTCAGGGCCTCATCTTACATGGTTCTCTTATGCCTAAGGCTGCCATCTTTCTCTTCAATTACTGAATTCCTGTCCATGTTTAAAATGATACTCAAATACACACACCTAGCTGCCCATATCCTAATGCCTATACTCTTCCATAAAGTTTTTCCTGATGTCTGCCCTTTCCCACTTCCCTTGCTAATAAAAACTTGACCTTTCTTTTGCTACTACCATGGAATGTAGAGCAGAGGTGTAAACCCTCTGCCAGCAAAAAAACTTCCAAGTGTAGCCTGAACCAGTTTAAAAGATAATTGGGAAATATTTAACAAAATAAATAAAAATAAAACATAATGTTAATTTGTGGTTTTGTAAGTCAATATGAGACCCACCAGGAAATATTTCTATTTGAGTTTGACACCACTGATGTAAAGAATTAGGATTATCTGTGATTGTCTCCTCTCTCCACCTCTTAACAGACTGTAAGCTTCATGGATGCAGAACTGTTACCTACATTTTTTATCTCCTTCAGCTCTGCCTATTAGTTACTCAAGAAATTTTTGTTGACAACACCTAGCTTGTGGAAGGTATTGAGCTAGGCATTGGGAGATAGAAAGGTAGATACTGCTAAACTATCAAGAGATTTGCAGAGGACCTGGGTTCAAATTCCAGTTCTCCTATTTTCTATTTGACCTTGAGTCTTTTCATTGCTCTGGGCCTCGGTTTCCTTCACCTGTAAAATGAAGTGGTGAGACTTGATGGCATATAAGATCTTTCCCAGCTCTAAATCTATGTGATATTATTCATAACAAGTGCCCAAGTAATTAATTCAAGAGGGATCAACATTAAAGGTAAAGAGGCTCATCAGGTTAGAACTTGCAAGAGGAGGGAGAGAACACTTTCACCTGGGGCAGTCAGAAAAGGATGGCTTCATTCATCAACTAACAGATTGTTAGTTGTCTGAAAAATGCAAAGTCCCAAGCATGAGGGTTTTTGGGCTTTTTTCCTTCACACAGTCAGTCATATTATTTCCAAAATACATTTCATTTCTTCCATCCTCAGGGGGCTCACATTTGACATGGGGGAATACAACAGGTTCACCGATAAAAGTTCATCATCGGTTCTACGCTGCAACTTTGGTTCTACACCAACCAATCCTCTCTCTTTCCATTGTCCTCCTTATGACATTCATTTTCAGTTCTACGCACATACTCAAGTTCTCTTGCTACACAGCAACACCAGCAAGATGTCAATATTGAAATGATGAGCTCCATTTTCATGGGAAGCTCAGGGTAAGTAAAAGAGATCTGCAGTTTTCCCAAAGCATTCCCTACTACTCTCTTTGAGGGCAGCTAGGTGGCACAGTGGATAGAGTCCCAGGCCCCAGATTCAGCAAGACTTATCCCTGAGTTCAAATCCAGCCTCAGACGTACTAGCTGTGGGACCCTGGACAAGTTTCTTACCTATGTTTGCCTCAGTTGTCTTATCTGTAAAATGAGCCAGAGAAAGAAATGGCAAACCACTCCAGTATCTTTACCAAGAAAACCCATGGGGTCACAAAGAGTGAGACATGACTGAAACGGCTCAATACCCCCACCACCCTGTTCCTCTTGTTCAACTCTAGGGCCAGCTCAAATGATGAGATACACACCTATCTTCCTGGCCATAGCTCTTGGCATAATCCCCTCTCCCTTCAACAGGAACCTTGGACTCAGCTCCAAAGACGGAGGGCTCCCTGATAGAATAAGGCAAGGGTGGGGAACCTGTGGCCTTGAGTCCACATGCAGCCCTCTAGGTCTTGAAGTTCGGCCCTTTGATAGAATCCAAACTTTGTTCTGTGAAGTTTGGTCAAAGGGCCACACTTGAGGACCTAGAGGGCCACATGTGGCCTCGAGGCTGCAGGTTCCCCACCCCTGGACTATAGCCTCCACATCAAGTCAAGCAATCTCTACCCTTGCCCTTTTCCAGCTCTCATTTATAACCAGTCTTCCCCTATTTGAACATAAGCTCACTAAGAGCAGGGACTATTACCTGCAATTGTATTCCAAGAGCTTTAGCACAGTGCCAGGGACACAGTAAGTGCTCCATAAATACTTCAGCTCTTTATTTAACTACCCACCAACCAAGTAAAGTGTTAACAAGTAGCACCTACTTTAAAAAGAATTTATAAAAGTTTGTTCCCTTAGGCTAAGTTAAAAACCCACTGGCAACCTTGTTTACACTGATAAGAAGGAGTTAAAATAAACTTTTCCCCACCCTGGCTCAAATAGTCTCAAGTACTAAATCAGATGGAATCTAAATTAATGAAACTGAATTATACATTGACTAGAACTAGCCTGGAAAAACATTTTTTCTTTGGGCATCAGCATTTTTAATGACTTCAATTTCAATAATGTAAATAGTTTAACCTTAGTAGAACCTGAAAACAAGAGCAAAAAGTAATGGGGGAGGCGGAAGGAACAATTGAGAGTAAAGAGAGGTGGAGAAGATTTTAAGTGCAAGAATTAGAGAATGATGGAGAGTCTGGAAGGATTTTTTTTATTTTTTTTTTTTGGCATAACATCTGAAAAGTGATCTGATTTAAGAAGAGCCCACCAAACTACCACCTAAGTAGCCCTTTACAGTCTGTGGGGCAGGGGCAATGCCTAGAGAAAGGACCGCTGACTAAAAATGCAAAGGGGGCTTTCCTAGGCAATGGCTGAGAAAGAAAGGGGAGCCCCTTTGCAGAATTTCTCCCAAGGGGCCTGAGATTTAAATCCATGCCTCTGCCTATCTAATTTCTTAAACCAGCCTGGGAATCAGAGACGTCTTTTCCCAATCACATTACAACTAGTTTTCAAATAAATCTAATCCGAGGGCTAAATTACTCTGACTGAAGATTCTTTTCCCCAGAAGAAGGAACTCACTCCTACCTTTGCGCTGCTCAATAATGCAGTCAAATGGGCTGGGGAAGAAAAAAAAAAAGCTTGCAAGATTTCTGATGCAGACTTAACTCTTTGGGGCTCCTGCTGTCACTGTTTCCACAGTGGACCAAGCCTCTCCACTCTCAGCCTAGAATGAGTTCTTAAACTGGACTGCATGAATAGATTTCAAAGAGTTCTTGAATTTTTTTTAATACTTCGATAGCTATTTCAACACAACTGGTTTCCTCTGTGATTCTATGTACTTTATGCATTTAAAATCATTATGTAAGAAGGGGCCCAGAGGCTTTACCAGACTGCCAAAGGGATCCACAGCACACACACACACACACACACACACACACACACACACACACACACACACACACCCCCTCTTAGGAAAACGTGCCATCATCATGCAAGGTACCATGCCACCTTATACCCTTCCTTCCATGTGGCCAGCTCTTATCTGTATGCACAGAACCATAATTACCACTAATATCTGGAAGTCTAAGAGTCTTTTCCCCCCCAAACCTACACTCTTTGCACCTCTCCCACTCACTCTTATACAAAGACTTTTTTAAAAATCACCTACCCAAAAGCAATTGTTGAAAATCACCTTTAAATTCATTAATTCATTCACTAAGCATTTATTAACCCCCTACTATGTATGTGCCCTAGGCAGTATTCTGGATGCAGAGGGTACTAAAACAACAGTCTCTGCCCTAAAGGATTTATATTCTGTGGGGAAAAACCATTGACAAAGAAGGAAATTTAATTTGAAGGAAAACCAGTAGCAAGGGCACAGCTACAATTAAGAAAAGTTTGTGTAGCCATGCTCTAAAAGAAACCGGGGCTACTAAGTTGCATCAGTGAGGAGGAAGAGCTGTCCTACCTACATATGCAGAGGTGGAAAGAACAAACAAGGCCATTTCTCCCTCCACCCCGACCAGGATAAAGCCCAAATCACCTGCTTTCTCAATAAAATTAAGTGACGCAAGGGATTCTCCAGCTCCTATTACCTATCCCAAGGACCCTGTGAGTCTTATAAAAATCCTAGCAGTTTTTTAAAAATCTGTTTCATAGTAGGAGATAGGGGGGCTTATTTTACCCAGAAGAAAAGACTTCATCATAGAGCCACTCTCTGGCTCATGTTACTAAGACTGTACTAACTTCTCAAAAATGTACCACACCACCCTAGCCGAGAAGCATTCCAGTAACTAAAACAAAGCTGTACTTTCACAAATCAAGCATTTTTCATCCCCCCCCCACTTTATTCCCTTCATCCTTCATTGAGATGCTAATTCAGCAATTTCATTAATCCACACACATCACACTGGCCCACCCAGGACCCCACATCCATCCTCCTTCCCATTAGCCACCAGGCTTTATGAGGCAGGAAATAAAACCTGGGGGGACTGGGTATTGCTTGTGCACACTGAAAACCCAGCACCTGCTCCCACCACCTGGGATCGTAGCCTCTGGTCTGAATCAATCAATCAACAATCATTATTAAATACCTACTAAGTTGAAGGGGGAGCGGTTTGAAGGGCAGAGAAGAAAGATAGATACAAAGACCTGAAGGAGGGAAAAAAAAACAATCCCTGCCCTGCCCTTACCAAGCTTACATTTTATGGGGAAAAATAAGTAGGGATAAATACAGGGAAGGAAAGGAAACAAGCATTTATTAAGCTCCTACTAAGTGCTATATATTGTATCTATTATGTGTTAACATTTACAAGTATTACTTCATTTGATCCTCACAACAATCCTGGGAGGTAGGTACAGTTGTTATCTCCTTTGTACATTTATAAAACTGAAGCTAAGTAAATGCAAGGCAATAGGAAAAGGGATCCTTTCAATATCAATTTAAGAAAAGAAAACAAGCTTATCTGGTGTTCTTCCCACTATATTCATGCTGAAAGATAAATAATGTTATTGTGAAAACCACCTTAAATACACAAACTGTTCTCCATTATCCCATGTGGCAAGGCCACAGAAAATCTGGCTTAATCTTACCCACCTGCCAGCTCAAAACAACACCCCCAAACATTCCTCTACTAGGCCACCTCCCCACCCATGTGACTCAAATTCATAATATCACCTGGGATTTCTGGAAACCTATATATTCTTTTTCTGAGTCAGTTGACATATGTATATAATCTTGGAGTTCATCTCTCATCTGTGAAATGGGCTAAATCAGACTTATACCCTGGAATACTCTCTCCCAGACTCATTTTCCTCATTTGTAAAATGAATATAACAGCAACTACCTCATAGGGCAGTTGTGAGGATCAAATAAGTTAACCTAAATAAAGCACTGTGCAAATCTTAATCAGTAGTTTTCAGTCACATTCAACTCTTCATGACCCCTTTTTGGGGTTTTCTTGGCAAAGACACTGGAGTGGTTTGCCATTTCCTTCTCCAGCTCATTTTACAGATGAGGAAACTGAGGCAAGCAGGGTTAAATGACTTGCCCAGGGTACAGCTAGTAAGCATTGTCTGAAGCCAGATTTGAATTTAGGTCTTCCTAATTCCAGGCCACTATGCCACTTAGCTGCCCACAAATCTTTAAGTGCTATATAAGTATTATTTTTTATTATTATTATTATTATTATTGGAGCTGGAAGGACACTTGAGGCCATCAAGTCCAACCCCTGCATTTTGCAGATAAAGAAACTGAGGCCCAGAGGGATGAAATAACTTGGTCAAGGTCACACAGATTTGTATATCTCAGGGAACAACAACTAGTTTTAACTTTAGACAACCATAATTATTAGGCTTGTGACTCTACTGGAGAAGAAAAGAGTTGAGGAGGCTAATTAAAAATTTCAAGCTAAAAAATTATTTCTGGATTACTCACAGTCTTGTATTATCTGTACCACAGCCTCAAGTCCCCTTTCATCAGCATTATTTCAAGTCTGAATGTAAAAATCACAAGGCCTCACAATCTACATCCTGAAGAGGAAGTAATAATAACAATAATAATAGCAGTTAGCAAGCATTTATATAAATGTACTTGAGCCTCACAACCATGTGAAGTAGGTACTGTTGCTATCCCTTTTTTCAGATAAGGAAATAGGCTGGTCAAGAGAATTAGAGACACAAGTCCTAAGCACCCCATTTCACAGATGAATGAATGAATGAATGAATGAATAAAAACATTTATTAAGTGCTTACTCTGTGCTAAGTACTAAGGATACAAATAGAAAAAAGTAAAACAACTCCTGGTCTCAAAGAACTCCTAAGGTCATGGAGAAGACAATAAATGAGAAACGAACTCCAATATGGCAGCCAACCCAGAAAAAGAACATCTAGGTTGACAAAAATCCCAGTCCAATGTGTTTCCACCAGGCCAGTCATCCTTTTGGTTGGCTATCAATAAACACTTAGAATACCCCCACGGCACAGATTCTAAGTCAACTACTTACTTAAATGGGTTTCAATTTCCCCAATACTTCCACATTAGCTACAGCTTCATAGATGTTCACAGAAATATTTTTAATGATCCCAAAGGACCTTTTGATTTGTTAAAGGGAAGGAACCAACTGCACCCCCAAACCAACCAACCCCCTCTATAAGCTTTTTTCTAAAAATCAGTACTTTAATATACAAACCTGGTAGAAAATACTGAAGGATTCTATCCTTTCAACATCCACTACCATCTAAGCCACCAAACATTCAAGGCACAAGATGCTTAAAAGAAGACAAAACTGATTCACACTTCAATGTAGTCCACGGGCAACATTTTTTTACAACTATGCTTATATAAAATACTGTCCTACCTTAACCCATATCACTACGTGTAAGCCTTCACTGTCAAGCTTCAAAAAGGCCTATGTTTATCATGGAATCTGTCTGCCCCAAACCAAGAAAAAACACTTGGAGATGTCAAACTCTCCTTCAAACAATCCCTTGGCAAAAAGGACTTGTCTCAAAGGGAGGAGCCCAAAGAGGTGTGGTACCGCCTGGGTACCATTTCCAATATATCACACATGACAAGCACCATGATGTTTTTTTGAGGGGGGGATGAAAAGATATGAATTATGATTCATGATCTTCCAAACCTTGGTTACATAAAGAACATTCTAGGCTTAAAGAGAAAACTGCTGTCCCTGGTTTAATGGTCAACATGAAGGCAATAAAATAAATATCTCATTTAAAAAAAAAAACGCAAATGATTCTCCTTGGCACGGAGGTGAGGAAGGGCAATAATTCCGCTATCCTGGGATAAATCCAAGTAAAGATTTTGTTCACTCTCCCAGCACTCCGCATAAGAACACACCCCAGACTTTCAGTTTTTCAGCTGGTAAAAAATAACAGAGCTAATTTGTTTAAATAATGCCTAGTTAGGGAACATTTGTTAAGTGACAATAACAGTTTATTCCTAAGTGTCTGGAAGCTCAAACCCCTGAAGCAGGCTGTCTGAAAGCAAAACTAGAAGAAAAAAAGAAAAGAAAAGAAAAACTCAATGTCCATAACATTCAGAAATTTTTTTTTTTTTTACTTTTTATTTTTCCTGCTCTAATGAACTCCGGTCCACTGAGCTACCCCCCCCCCCAAAAAAAAAAAACCTAACCAATTTCAGGTGAACTCACTGCCCATCCTTTACTTGTTGGGTCTCCAAAAGCTGGGCAGGTTGGACCAAGCACAGGTACAAGAAAATCATTCTGGTAAAGTTGAAATCTGGATAATCAAGGGTGTCTGACAGGCAGGCAGACGTGATAAATCTGCAGAAATCAGGACAAGGCAAGGGACCAGGCCAGGCTGCTGATCTACCAGCTAATAGCTGAACAGCTCTATTTGTTGGAATTTTTATAATGATCATTTTCAATCAGCAAAGTCCACAGCAAATATTTGTGAGCACTGCAACTACAAATCTCTTTTCTTAAACCTTTCTTTAACACTTGAGTATCTTTTTTGGGGCACTGGGGAATGAGTTTCGAGATCAGAATTCAGCTCTCTCCCTGACGTGGCCTGCTAAAAAATGAATTCAGTTTACATGCTTCCATGTGACTTTTTAAAAACTATTCTGCCATCCCCAAACAAATGTCATTCCCAGGCATGTATTTCACAACAACAGCACAAGCCATGTTGTCACCAACCTCTATGTAATCCACTCAACTTGCCAACAGCTACATCTAGTCTTGGGATGAGTTTATCTAACCACTGAAGAGGCCAGTGTGGAACACATGGAGGAAGCAGAAGGGATTTTCCTTCTTGCTTAAAGATTCTTTAAAAAGCACATGTTCCAGGCACAAGGCTGGTTAGAACCTGCCAAGCCAGGTAGCCTTCACACCTTCCAAAGCGCAGAGGAGCATGGTGCTCTGGGGGAAAAAAAATACCTGTTTCTCCAGCCCCTCATTTATATCTTCCTAGTGCCATACTCTCTCGATTTGGAAAGGGGCAGGGTGGTGATGGCTTGCAGATAGTACACCTAGTCTGTCCCATTTGGGTGGCTACACACATAACTTCAGGAGAGTACCAAGACAAGCACATATACAAACTCCCAGCCCACACAGTTCAGGCATGCCCCCACGGGCAACGCACACATGCATGTCAAAAAACCCAAAAGGCACATCCCTAGGGCCCTGTGGTTCTTCGGCTGGAAGAATGAGGGCTTTATAACATTGCAACTCTCAATGGCGAGGCCCTCTCACCACCACACCCCACCCCGGGGCTGCCAATTAGAGCACTTGCGCCCCCCACCCCCTTCACCAGGGATGTCTGGCAGCTTAGGGAGGGAGAGGGAAGAGAGCCGAGGGGAAGGAGGCCCTGCCTAGCCATACTGAAAGTAAAGGAGAAGAAAAAAAACTTTTCCTCCCTCCACCCCCCACCACGTCCTTCTTCTCTCTCCCACCCCCACCCTAACTCTTCCTCACAGAGGAACCCCAGCTAATACAAAAATGAAACTTATTAAGTTTCTTGCCTACCTTAGATGGCTCTGCAACAAGTGCATGTGTGTGCAATCCTACCAGGAGACCGGTCTCGGCTGGGGGGGTAGGGGGGAAGGAGGGGGTGCAGGACTGATGGAGTAATTTCAATATTAATTTATGACAGAGCCGCCTCCTCTCTCAGCGATACTCACTTACAGTACAACCCTCCTCCTGTAAACAAATATCGCTCCGCCAGGAAACATACTCCCCATATGCATGGCCCCTTCCCCCCTACTCAATAGCCGCCCCCCATCCCCCCCCATGCATGCTCCCCCCCTCCGCCTCCCTCCAGGAAGCTCCCCCCTGCTCCTCTCGCAACCCCCCCCCCCCCCCCCCCCTCCTCCTCCCCCTCCTCCTCTCCTCCCTCCTCCTCCTCCTCCTCCTCCTCTCCTCCTTCTCCTCCTCCACCCAAGCAAGAAACTTACTCCGCATAAGCCTACACCCTCCCTTCAGGAAATCTACTCTCCATATGCATACAGCCTCCCCGCAGGAAATCTACTCCCCACTCCCCCACCCCGTCCCTATATGCATGCACCCCTCCCCTCTGGAGATCCCTCCCCCTCCTCCTCCTCTTCCACCAGCGCCCTGCCCGGCTAGAAACTTACTCTGAAGCGTGCAGTCTCCTCTACCCTGGAAACTTACTGCCCTGTATAACGCCCTCCCTTGACCCCTCTTCCCCAGTGCTCTTCACGCCAGCAACTTAAAAAGTCTCCGCATGCAGACTCTTCTCTCCTTCCCTCCTGGAAATTTGCAACGCTGGGCTCTGCCCGGGTGCATCTACCCTCCCCTCCAGGAAACTTACTCCCCATCTGCATGCACCGCCTCGGAGCCTTAAGCTAGGAGGAAAGGGGAGAAAGGAGAATACATCTGTATCCATCGCCCCTCCCCCGGCTGCAGGCCGGGCAAAGCCACTGTAACCTGGTCTTACCTTTGGTTCTGCCCCCCCATATCCTCCCCCCTCCCCAAACCTTTCTTACCCCGCTCCCCAGCGCCCCGTCCTCGCTCCCATTACCCACCCCTAGCAACCGTTCCCAAGCTCCTCTCGCTTTTTTTAATTTTATTTTTTTTAATCCAAGGATGCAAATTCCTCCCCTGTCAGCAAATCGACTGTCAAATTATTTTCTTGCAAAAGGAGAAAAGGGGAGGGGAGGAGGGAAAGGAGAAGCAGAACAAGGAGGAGGGAACTGGAGGGGGGGGAAGAGGAGAGGGCAAACGTGGAGATATCCCTCCGCTGAGATGGGTCTGGCCCCGGGCTGAGAAAGCAGGAAGTAAGGTGTCCAGCGCCCCAGCCTCTCTCAGCCAGCCCAGCAGCCCGAGCAGCCCAGCCTGAGCTTGGGGGACCCGACCTCATTGTTTGCATCCTTCCGACTGGAGCTTTGTTATTTACTGATTTATCTTGCAAAAGCTCGCCTCTCTCCAGGGATCCAGGAGGAGCAGGGAGATGCAGGAGATGGGGGGGAGGGGCTCAAGTCCAATGCCAAGGGAGGTAGGGACCGCAGGGCAGGTACACCGGCCGCCCAGCGGAGGACCTGTCAAGCCAAGCTGTAGGGGAACCCCCCCTCCCCTCCCTCACTCTCTCCGCCCTTCACTGCTTCTGCTAGTGGAGGCCTGGAGGAGGGGGCGTGGGTATGGCCTGGGCGCTGCCTCCTAGATCCAGACCTGTACGGGAGCGTGTCCTGCTATGCTTGAACCGTCCGCCGTCTCCCGCACCCCATTTACTGGAATTCACTCATCAGTAAATTGAAGTCTGATTTGTTACAATTTCTCGACTGTAAGATGAAGCAATTGGGGGGGAGGGACAGGGAACGTCCTCCACCATATTCCCCCACATCCCCCCGCTGCTTTAGGCTTGGGGACCCAAACGGGGCGCCCAGGAAAAGGCTTCGGGCTTGAAAGGTTCAGGGCAAGCGCATCCCTCTCTGAGCGAGGAGGATGGGGGGAGGGCGGCCCAGGCTCTAGACGTTGTAGAAAATGTAGATCTCTAGGGAGGGGTCTCAGGCCCTCGGAAGGAGGCTAGGGAGGGAGGTTGCCTAGGAGAGAGGGGCTGGGGGCAGCGCCTGGGAAGGGGAGGGAGTGCATGGGGTGCAGCCGCTGGAGTACGCCCCTCCTCACACGCCATGACTGTGTAACGTGGTGTAAGGGAGGAGGGGACTGAAAAAGGAGGCAGCCTGAGCTGGGTTAGTATTGGTGCAAAACCTAAACCCTTTCCTCCCGGTCTCCTCCTCCTCTTCCCAGTCTCCTCCTCCTCCTCCTCCCCGTCTCCTCCTCCCAGTTGCCTCCTTCTTCTTCTCCTCCTCCCCCTCCTCCACCTCCTTCTTCTCCTTCTCCTTCTCCTTCTCCTTCTCCTCCTCCTACTCTGCGGGGGAAGCTGCTGCACCCAAACTCTGAGCCAAAGAGGGCTGCGAAATAGGCGGGGTGGGAAGATGAAAAAGCACTAACGGGTTAAAACATCTCCCCTAGCTGCCAAACTCTGCCAAAAAAGCCACAGTATGGTCCTGAAGTTAGTGTGAGCCGGAGCGGGTATGCCCAGGTGTGTGCCCTGGTCCTAGAGTCTGTGTCCCACTTCCTTTAAATATTTCTTGGACTCCCAGGCCGAGGGCTCATCAGACAAATGTCTTGTCTGCAAGCCAGATCAAAGGTCTCTTTCCTGGAGGACCGACCAGACGTGCCGAGTTATTTCCAAAGGGGAAACTTACAGTAGGTTTCTATATTTCAGTAAGACAATTAAAGGTTTATGAGGGGGATGCTGGGGAAGGGAACGGATAGATGGATTCCCTCCTTTCACCCACCCCAGTATTATGTAACGACAAATGGCAGCCAGTCTTATCCAACCACCTATCCCTTTTTTCCTCTCCCCTTCCCCTTCCCCAGCCACATGGGTGTTGGGTGTGGACTGGGTGGGGGGAAGCTATATTGGGATCTTTAAGCATGAGGTCATCGGCTGGAGAGAGCTGCTGCCAGAGTAACTGAGATTATGTGTGTATTTTAAGGGGTGGAGGGGCAGGAATTCTTGGAGTTCTCCTCTAACACTTGGAAAATTCTCCTTCTAGCCCAGTTTGCGGTTGTGGAGGGGCCTGCAGAAAGGCCAGCCGGTCCTGCTTGTTGGAATGACTTGACAATATGCCAGTCCCTAAGCACTGCAACTTCACTTTTAGACAGTCCTGTGTAAGTTGAGGAGGCATGGCAATAGTTCACTCCTGCAGATTGGTGTACTGAGAGGCAGTAACTGCTCCTTCCCTCATGGATGCTGGAGTACTCAAAGACCCAAGTACTTTTTTGAAGTACTTTCCCTAAAAGCCTGGTTTAGGTAGGACCAAGTAAAATCACTCCATCCAGTAGGTACCAGGGGAAAGAACGTATCCTGTATCCTGGACAAAGGCATTTCTCAATCTCAAGGATTACTGGGAAAGGATGGCCCTCCTTCCCAGAAGCCACTGGGGCTCATAGTAGGGACTGAGAAGAAATGGTGCTGTTTGCTTTTTTCAAAAAAGCAACTGAGACTTGAGACTGAGGTACCTTTGGAAAAGACCTCAACCCTGAAGAGACTCTGAAAGAACCCAGTTTAGGAACTTTGAAACCAACCAGAAAGGATTTCATCTTGTCTCTGTCTCTTCCCCTCCTCCTAATACCTTTCTCAGATCCACTTACAGGAATGAGACTAGAGAGCAGAGTATGGGGTTTGGGAGATCAAAGATGATTTAGTAGAGCCATTGCCACTTTAAGCCACCAAGCTCCCTGATCCTGAGGTTAACACCTGCAGTTAAACTTGCAGCTTAATATAGCACCCTCTCCCATTCCCAGTGAGTACAGAATGTCAGCTTCCAGAAAAAACATGAGCCTTTCTTGATTACCTGGAGCAAGGAGACACAAGGAAACCAGATGCTAAGATGATCCAAAGATTTTCATTTACTCAGTAAAGATACAGCATCATAGTCATCTCTCAATTATCCACACAAATTAAAAAGAACCTCAGTTCTAATGGGAGGTTAGGAGAGGTAGGTTCTCTAATTCTGTTCCCAATTCTACAGAATTAGGTGGCTAGACTTGGTCATTTCAAAGGCCCCTTAGAGCTAGGAATGTGTTGGTAAATGTTTAACAACTGGCTTTTTGGGGGAGTAAGAGTGGAGGGAAATATACCCATGATCCACTTTAACTTTAATTTACATTATTAAAATTTTCTCCATCACTTTAAGTCTTAAGACAGTCAACAAAAGAAAAAAATCAAGCCCCAATTTTGTAGCCTTTGCCTATTTCCAAGGTGTAAATGCTCACACTGAAAATGTATGAGTACCTTTCTCTCCAGAGCCAGTTAGAGTTGGCTCCAACACACCCAATGCTTACGGCCTTAAACTTCTAATAACAATTCTAATAGATCACATTTATATGGCATTATTAAGTTTATAAAGAACTTTCTTCATAACAACCCTGTGAGACAAGTAGAATTTTAGGGGGAAGTAACTTCGCCTGTCTTCGCCTCAGTTTTTCTCATTTATAAAAATGAAAGGGTTAGAGTAAATAATCTCCAAAGTATCCTTACAGTTCTAACTCCTGTGATCCTATTTCCCTAGTATTATCCTGATTTAATAGATGAGGAAACTGAGGCTCCACATATCAAGTAACTTACTTAAAGGTTGAATAACTCAGGGCACTAGGTCCCAGGTGTGTTTTAATTCCTATAAGCCAAACTCTCTAATAACTGGTATTAGAAACATGTTCAGCCACAGACTTTAAAAAAAATTCAAAATGTTATCATGGATCACAAATCTTATATTGTATTCCCCAAGCTCCTCCTGGAACTAACAGTGCTGTAAAATTATAAGGTGTTATGTAGTAGCATTATTGTTATCATCTATAGGTTTGAGTTCTCTATTCCCAACACTTGGCCCTGACCTTCATTGGTAGGGTACATTTTAACCTGTGTATTCAGAAGAAATCTTGCAAAAAAAAAAAAAGAATTCTGCAGCCTCACATTGCTGCTGTATTCCTCTACTCTTATCTAGACAGCCAGCCTATAACTACCCCACCTTAGCACAACCTTGACCAAAAGCTGACTGTTATCTCACCATCTTCAACCACTACACCTTTTTACCAACAATGACAGCAGATAGCCAAATTGATGTGAGTTTTTCCTTTTCTCCCTTCCTTTGTCCATTCTTCAGTAAAGCATCTGTTGTACTCAGCAAGAAAAACTTGCATTCAAGTCGAGAACCCAAAGCCTGCAGGCTTCCTGAAATAATTTCAATGCTTTTTCCCATGTACAAGCCAGAAGGGAGCAAAGTGGAAAATCAACTGGACTGTAATGGACCTAGAGTCTAAGGAATTGTCAAGCCCTGATAGCTCTCTTTGTGGCAGACAGTCTAAGATTAGACCATATGATGAAATCGTTGATCTGCATCACTGAAGGGAGTGGGCAAGTGGGTGGGCAAGAGTAAGGTTGTGGTGGAAACTGACCAGAGTGTAGTTTAAAGAAGGAAAGATAGCAGGGATGCCAGGGACCCAGGGAAAACCAAGGAAGAGGTGATTGTAGGAAATCACCAGCATTTTGTTCACCATCTCTCCCTAAGAATGTGCCTGGCAACAGACTTCTTTAGCTGGCAAAATATACAACTAGTCGGTAGACATTTATTAAGCACCTACTGTATGCTAAGCACCAGAAATATAAATATGAAAAAGACAGTACCTGCCCTCAAGAAGCTTATAATCTAGTAGAAGAAGAAAACACCAAAAGGAAGCTGAGGCAGGGGGAGGGTTGAGGAAGATGGTACCCATGTGGGGTCATGGTGCAGTCCAGTCCAAGGAGAGCAAGCTGTTGGAAAGTGAATGACTGGCCTGGAAGCTTTCTTTAAATGGAGGCTAAGCATACTGTTTGCTCTTTTTTTTTTCCTTTTGGTTTGTTTCTTCTTTCTGGTGGTTCCTCCTATTGGTTCTAATTCTTCTTTACAACAAGACTAATGTGAAAATATGTTTAATAGGAATGTGTATGTAGGGCCTACAGATTGCATGCCGTCTTGGGGAGGGAGGCAGAGAGGGAAGGGGAGAAAATGTACAACTCAAAAGCTTATGGAAGTGAATGTTGAAAACTAAAAATAAATTAATTTTTAAAAATAAATAAGGCCACGGAAAAAAATAAGTGGAAGATTGGGAGGAGTTCTTTGTTTGCTCTTTAGCCCTCCATCCAAAAGAGCAGAGGCTACTTCGAGTACTGATGAAGTGTGAATACCAAAGCTGATTTAGTCTTGAAGGGTGATGAGTTTCCTGATCAATGGGTTAAATGAGAGAAATAGGACTGAGAGGCCAGTGTAGTGATCGCCAGTAGTTTGACTCAACTTTTCCAAGCCTCAGTTTCTTCATTTGTAAAATGAGGGGTAGGACTAGATTGTGTCAAAAGTTCCTTTGAGTGCCAGTGTTCTATGATTCTGTCAAAAGGAGAAAGAATAGGGCTGAAAGTGAATGAACACATAGCTGATTCACAATCAAATGAAAATGTCCTCATGGAACATTCTTATAATATTCTTGGAGATGTTTTCAGTGCCCTAAATTTAACCAGCTGGAATTATTTTTAAGTATGACCCCATTTTGGAATGGAGGATTGTAATTTTTTTTTGGAGAACACCTACCTTTGAGGATAAAGATGGGGAACATATTTGGTCACTCATCAAAGAAGCAGGCACTAGCCATATTCTTCCTGTCATAGTAGTAACAGATGACCAAAAATGTTTCTCAAGTGGGAAAAACCAGAGGCCTGGCAACACAGGACTAGAATATCGTGAAAAATGCAACCTCTGATTCCTGTCCTACTGTCTGCTAGAGTTGGAAGCTCAGGGAGAGAACATCATTGAATTCCAGTTTCACAAGCCAAGGTCCATGAGGACAGGACAAGTCAAGTGTGGTGTTATAGAAATGAGTGATGGGTGTAATTAATGGCGCTGGTAAAGGAGGACTCAGTGATCAAGGGGTAAATGAGTCAACTGCAAGTTTAAGCAATGAAACCGTGTGGCCGTGGGGTGTTTGTCAAATTCTTGCTTATTTGGGGAAAGCATAATGTGCTATTCTGTAATAGCTAGTGCAAAGGGATGGGGGTTGGAGGTGGAGAAAGTCATGGAAACAGAGATCTTATGTAACCTTCATCATTAAACCAATAGGATGGCATAGTTTGCTGACAGGCAGCTCAACTCAGGAGTCTATTAGGGTGAATGGTGTTAAGAAAACAGGCACATTTTCATTTAAGATTGACATTTCTCAAGATAAGTGACAGACCTAGTATTTGTTTAGTTAATACTAAGTGATTATATCTCCAACATAGGGAAGTGGGGTGGGGCCAGAAGTATAGGTTCCAGGTTCCTGTGTAGGTTCTCAGATGAGGACAGAGGAAAATGGGATCAAAGAATTGAGATAAGGAAGGATCCTTACAGATCACCTAATGCATCCTCCTGAAACTCAAAAAAGGTAAGCAATTTGCCTAAATTTACAGGCAGCAGGGTTTAGTGAGGAGAAAAAAACAACACCCTATTGGAAATTAGGAGAGAGATCCCTGAGTTTGAGTCCTGCCTCTAATTCTTACTAGCTGTTCTACTCCGAGCAACTTGCTAAACTTTTGTCAGCCTCTATTTCCTCATCTGTAAAATAGGGATAACAGCAAAGTAATGATGCAATGAAATAAAATGGAATGGAAGATATGATGTGATGTGATGTGATATGATATGATATGACATGATACAATATGATACAATGTAATGCAAGGTGATATGGAAGACAGTAAGGTTTAGTGGAGACAGCCAGGTGACACAGTGGATGGTGTGCAAGACCTGAAGTTAGAAAGACTCCTCTTCCTGAGTTCAAATCTGACCCCAGACACTTACTAGCTATATGACCCTGGGCAAGTCACACAACCGTGTTTCCCTCAGTTTCCTCATCTGTAAAATAAGCTGGAGGAAGGAAATGAGAAACCACTCTAGTATCTTTGCCAAGAAACCCCAAAGGGGGTCAACAACTGAACAACAACAAGGTTTAGTGGATAGAAAGCTAGCCTGGGAATCAAGAAGACAGATCTAGAGTCCTTCCTCTCACACTGGACTATGTGATCCTAGGCAAGTTAATTAACCTCTTAGGGCCTCAAAGACTATAAATTGCAAAGCAATCAGAGATCTGCATTGGGAAAAGAAGTTTCCACACTGAGAGTTCCTCATAATAATGAAATCTCAAGTCTGATAAAAAATAAAAACATCCCACAATGGAATGGAATAGATGAGTCAATCTGGCATACTAGGTGAAGAACTAGCTCTTCGGAGTCCGGATGTAATTTCAGGTCTTATCTCTGACACTTATTGGGTAAACAGGCATTCATGGAGAGAGAAGGTGGGTCAGCAGGTGCGGGGCCCTGGGGACAGCATTATCATTGGCCTTTCCAGTAATGCTATTCCCAGGGTGTGCTCCACCAACATTGGCACCCCTTTCCTGGCTGTGTAACCCTGGGTGAGTGACCACCTTTCATCGTCCCACATCATTATGATTATAAATCGACAAATGGGTGTAGAATCAGCATGTTAAAGGGAGCTTCCTTGCTAGGAGTTCCCAACTAGGATGAAATCAAGGATCTGAAAGAAATAACATTCAGATGTGATAATATCTGTGAGAGGCTGGGTGCAGTGGATAGAGGAGTACCTGGCCTTGGAGTCAGGAAGACCTAGGCTCCTGACATGCCTTGGAAACATACTATTTGCACCACCATTGTCAAATTACCCAACTTCTTAGTGACCCAGTCAGCTTTCCAAGACAGTAAGTTTCAATGGTATCCACACCAAGTGAGGTGATTGTGAGGATGAAATGAGATAACGTCTGTTCCCTAAATGCCAGCTATTATTACCATCGAGTAGCAAAGTCAGCCCAGGAACCCAGACTTCTTGACTTCCAGTCCATCACTCAATCAACTTCCACCTTCTGTCTGCCTCCTTAAATCATATTTCCATGGGAAAACTGTGTAGCCTCCCCACCCCTATGGAAAAGTCAGTTCAAACCATTTAGGTTATGGTTTAATAGCCTGCACCTAAAAAGACATGCTTCCTCAACAAGGCACACATTTTGACATTAGTTATGGCAATTGTCACAGAGAGTGGTCCAAAGTCTGCGGATATTCTCTGAGGGTTCATGGTGTGTCATTTACAAGTAGAATTTTAGAGCTGGAAGAGATCTTGTAAATGCCTTATTCTTGGAGTAGTGCTATAAGCTTCCTGAGATCTCAGATTCATTCACAGATATCATTCCTCATCATCATCATCATCATCATCATCATCATCATCATCATCATCATCATTATTGTAATAATAGTAGCTGGGGCAGATAGGTGGCACAGTGGATAGAATGTTGAGCCTAGAGTCAAGCAGATTCTTCTCCCCAAGTTCAAATTGGACCTTAGACATTTACTAGCTTTGTGACCCTGGGCAAGTCACTTAACCCTGTTTGCCTCGGTTTCCTCATCTGTAAAATGACCTGCAGAAGGAAATGGCAAACCACTCCAGTATCTTTGCCAAGAAGACCCCAAATGGGGTCACAAAGAGTCAGACATGACTGAACAACAAAAATAATAATAGCTAACATTTATATAATGCTTTAAAGTTTGCAAAGCACTTTACAAATATCTCAATTTCTCTTTATACAGTCTTAGGTGGTAGATACTATAGTTTTCTCCACTTTATAGATGAGGAAACTGAGGCAAACAGATTAAATGACATGCCAAGGGTCTCATCACACAGCTAGTAAGTGTCTGAGGCCAAATTTGAACCCAGATCTCCCTAATTTAAGGCACAGTCCCCTACCAATGTGTGACATAGCTGCTTTTGGTAGTGATGACTTCTTCCAGAAGGCAGTTTGATGGAAAAGGTACTGAATTTGGAGTCAGAGACAATGAGTTCTTTTTTTAAAGCTATTTTTATTTATTTCATTAAATATTTCACAATTACATGTAAAAAAATTTGACCATACATTTAAAAAATTTTTTGAGTTCCAAATTCTCTTTCTATGCCTTCGCCCACCCCTTGAGAAGGCAAGCAATATGATATCAATTATACATGTGAAGTCATCCAAAATTTATTTCCATATTAGCCAGGTTACAAAAGAAAACACAGACACACACATGCACACACAAACCACAGGAAAAATAAAGTTTTTAAAAGTGTGTTTGATTTGAGACAATGGGTTCTGATCCTGGTTTACCACTTACTACTATCTGTGTGACTTTAGGCAAGTTGCTTAACACCTCTGGGCCTGAGGCCTTTACAATTCATTCTAGGTCCATTGCCCTTTGCACTATGACACCAGCTGCCTCATTGAGTGGAGTGGAGTAGAGTGGAGAGAAGGGGACAAATTCAAAAGACGTGGATACAGTTGACCGTACTTGGTAACTGAATGGATAAGGGGGAGGAGGGAGGACTAAGGGAGAGTGAAGAATTAACACTGACTCACTCTAACACTTAGCACAGTGCCTGGCACATAGCAGATGCTTAATAAACGTTGATTGGTTGACTGTGAACTATAAGGATGGTGGTACCCTCAACTGAAATAGGGAAGTTAGGAAGCAGAGCAAGTTTTGGGAGGAATTTGAGTCCCATTTGGGACATGTCTGAGTGATCGATGGGCCATCTGGGTCCAGCTGTCCAGCTGATAATGCAGTCTGCAGTGCAGTCTCTTCAAGATAGTGACTATAGTAGCCTCCAATGGAAGAGCCTATGTGGTCAGCCAGCTAGCAACAGCTGTGTTCTGTAGCCATGGCCTAGTGCAGGCATGGGGAACCTGCAGCCTTGATAAAAGGATTTGTTCTATGAGGTTTGGATTCAATCAAAGGGCCCCACTTGAGGATCTAGAGAGCCACATGTGGCCTCAAGGTCGCAGGTTCCCCACCTGTGGCATAATGGGAATTTCTAGTGGGTATGATCTCTCTTGCGTTATGTGGATTCTACCTTCATTCTCTTCTACCTCCATCTCCAGCTTCTATCCTATGCTGGTACCACTTGGACTGGGATAAGGATCAGGACCAGGGGTGTGCTAAAGCCAGCTCCTACCAGAGAGCTGATTGTTAAATTTCCTATGTGAAACACTCACACCTCAGAAAGCTGCAGCTACTACAAATCAGGACTTGATTTATAGTTTTGTTGATTGACTAGACTTAAGGAAGGGATGGAAAAAATGTTAGTAATGCTGATGAAACTTAAAAGTGTGTTGTACATACACTTCTCCCTCCAGAGAGCCAGTTGTTAAATATTTACCAGCATGCTCCTGTGGAGGACTCCCAAACATGGTCAAGCTAAAAGTCCTCTATGGTGCCAGGTAAGGTCTGGTGGAAGCGGTGTGCTATGACCAATCAGAATAAGACAGGATAATCTACTGTGTTACTGTCTATCTCCAAGTCCATGAGAAAGACCAAAGGTGAGAAATGGGTCACATGAGTAGGAAGAGATCAGTTATCAGATTGTCTAATACTGTCTAATACTAATAATGTCTGGGAAAAGGACCAGAGGCAACAGGTGTGTTCATAAAGCAGGAGACCATAGCCAACAACAAGTTAAATGAGATCCCAGGAAGCAGGCAGACCCAACAGTCCCAGGCCGAGTGAGGGTCAGCAGAACTGCCTGATACCAAACAGAAAAAGGGAAAGTCTGAGCCTAAGAGCAAAGATTTTCTCATAATTTGTCACGTTCAGTGAGTTGAGCATCCCTGTGGGTCTTTGAGCAGGGGGATGGGAAGGAAGCTGGCTAGCTGCCAAATTGATATCCCTAAAGCACAAGTCTAACTGTCACTGCTCTGCTCACGAAGCTTCTGTGACTCCCTACCACCTCTACAATAAAATATAAAGCAACCTCTGTCTTTGGCATTTATAGCCTCTCTGAAATTTATTTTCCATACTGTTTTCATATCCCCCAATACACACACACACACACACACACACACACACACACACACACATCTGGAGTACAATGTCCAGTTCTGGGCTCTACAGTATAAAAAGTACATTTATAAATTGGAAAGTGTCCCAAGGAGGGCAAACAGGATGGTGAGGGGCTTTTGAGTCAATGTTATATGAAGATCATTTAGGAAATGTCATTCATCTGGGAGAAGAGAAGGGAGATGATAGCTGTCTTCAAGCATCTGAGAAGGGGATTAGATTTTTTCTCTTTGGCTCCAGAGTGGAGAACCAAGAGAAATGGGAGAAAGATGCCAACAGGCAAATTTAGGCTTCCTAACAATTAGAGCTGCCCAGAAATGACACTCCCTGCCTGACAAGGTGGTGCGTTCTGCCTCCTCAGTGGTCTTCAAGCAGAAGCTGGAGGATGATCAGACATGCCATACTAGGGATTCCTATTTCCTGTATGAGTTGGACTCTGTAACTGCTAAGGTTCCTTCCAACTCTCAAACTCTGGATAAGCTGCCGCTGTGGATAGTTCCTGCTCATCTTGGCTACTTCCAGAAAGAGAAGCAGCTGGATCAATCAGGTCAAGGACCAGCAAAGAGCACCATGAATCCTGAATGTATGGCCATAGTATCATAAATTTAGAATTTAGAAGGGACTTCAGAGGTCTTCTAATACAACTCTGCCGTTTTACTGAGAGAGCTGAGGCCCAGAAGGGTTAAATGACTCATCCAAGGTGACACAGGCAGTCAGCAGCAAAAGCAAGATTTCAATCCAGATCCTCTAACTCCAAATTCAGTATTCTTTCCACTGTAACCCACTGCCATCAACAATTGGTTTAACTGATTGACCTCTATAAGAGGCCTGCTGGGACTCCTGGCAAGGAAAGGACCATTCATGGACTCAACTTTCAACACATGATCTCCCTCTCCCCAAAGTGGGACCTCCTCACCAAAAGCATGGTCATCTACCAATGCCTAAGGAACATGCTAAACCCTAACACCGAGTGACCTTGACACAAAATTCTTCATCGTCAATGGAGGGATGGCTGATTTCTACCAAATACCAATCCTAATTGTTCAAATGAGAACTTTTTAAAAAATGGGCATAACAATAGTACCATTAATGCCCTGATTCATGAGAAAATGTTTTTGGATCCTGTTTCTGACCAACTGTGTGACCTAGGCAAGTCCTTTTACTTCTCCGAACCTTAATTAGCTTCTTTATTTGTAAATGGGGATAACAATACCTGTAGCACCTACCTCACAAGGCTGTTGTGAGGATCAGAGGAGTTAATGTAGGTTTTGCAAACTTTAAACTATTACATAAATTCTTAAATAAATTCTCGCTATTATTATTTTGTACTGGCTACCAGAAACCAATTCCCAACTTCCAGCAACATCATAGCCACTGCTCATTAACAGAATAATAATTAGCATTTATACAACACTTTAAGGTTTACAAAGTACTTTGCAAATATTATCTCATTTTAATAATAATTAATAATTTATACAGCACTTGCTATGTGCCAGGCACTGTGCTACACACTTTACAATTATCTCATTTGATCTTTACAACAAACCTGGGAGGTAGGTGCCATTATTATTCTTCCCATTTTAGAGATGAGGAAACTGAGGCAGACAGGGGTTAGTTCTGAGGTCATATTTGAACTCAGATCTCCGTAATGAAAATCCAGTACCTACATGAAAATGTACCAGATTTGGATTTAGAGGAGATACATTCGAAACTCACCTCTGCCACTGCTGCATGAGCCTCAGCAAGTCACTTAACTTTTGTCTGCCTCAGTTTCCCCCCTATAACATGAGAGGGTTGGACTAGATGATCTCTAATGTCCTTTCCAACTATTAATCTCTTATCTATGATTTCAGCATGGTACCATGTCTTTGTACCCCCAGCATTCAGCACCACACCTTGCACATGATAGAAATTTAATTAATCCTCAGTAGGCTGGCCTGAATGTGCCCCTGTATCGATACAAGGTTCGGTCCTGAATCTTTCTCAACACTACACAAACAGCCTAGACAGAATGTTTAGGTATTTAAAGCAGTCATTATTGGTGACAGTTATTATTGGTGACCTAAGAATTCAGTCCAACGAGTTGTCAACAGCAGAAAGGGATGTGAGTCAATCAGACCTTTGTTCATTACATGAGAAGGAAGGGGCAGAATACAGCTGCTGCTCATCTGTACTGGCTCCAGGAAATGACACCTATGAATCAAGCCAGCTACAATGGGGGTACAGTATTTACCCACAGGACATTTTTTCGAAAGGCAGCCTTCAGAGGCATTGGCTCATCTTCAGAGGTTCCAGTGCAAGAAGTTATTGGAGGGGATTTCAGATATAGCAAGGCAACATGATCAGAACAGTCTGGGAACATTCTGGGTTTCCTCCCTTCTGTGTGAGGCCCCCCTAGCTCACTGAGGCATTTCACCTAGGGGTATATAGCATGTTTTGTGTTGTGTAGGGGAAGTGGTCAGGGTAACAATCATCGGATCTCTCTGAGCCTGTGAAAGCAAGCAGCCTGGGGACAAAGGCAGAGTTGTCATCTATATTTGTTATTCAGTTGTTTAGTCGTGTCCAACTCTTTGTGACCCCATAGACTTGTCCATGGGGTTTTCTTAGCCAAGATACTGGACTGCTTTGCCATTTCTGTCTCCATTGTGTCCTCATTTTACAGATGAGGAACTGAGACCAATAGGGTTAAGTTACTTGCCTAGAGTCACACAGTTAGTAAATGTCGGAGGCCGGATTTGAACTCAGATCTTCCAATTTCAGGCCCAATACTCCATTCCCTGTACCACTTAGCTGCCCAGTGATCTATATGGGAACTGACATTGACAAGTGTCCTCAGCATCAGCTGTGAGCTGTCTCCAACTGAGACATTCACTATTTTCCCAAAACTAAGGTGGCACAGTAGATAGAGCAGTGGGTCTGGAGTGAGGAAGATCTGAGGTCACATCTGACCTCAGACATTTACTAGCTGTGTGACTCTGGGCAAGTTCACATAACCCTGTTTACCTCAGTTTCTTCATCTGTAAAATGAGCTGGAGAAGGAAATGGCAAACCACTCCTGTATCTTTGCCAACCTTAAATGGGGTCAAGAAGAGTCAGACACAACTGAAAAATGACTGAAAATATGTATGATTAAGTAACACATAGAGAGTACAATCAAGATATATGAAGTCAGAAAAAGGAATGTAGCTGAGATTGGTCTAGACTTCATGCAGAAGATCAGAGGCATATTGAGGCTAGCTTGAACCAGCTCTTGAGCTGACTGTTAAATTTTCAACATAAGCATTTAAACCCTGGATTTTGCTCCCTGAAAACTGAAAAGCCTACAAATCAGGGTTTGATTTATTGTCTTGTACGTTGTCTAGACTTAAGAAAGTCATGGAGAAAAAGTTGATAATGCAGATTAAACTTTAAAAGGTGTCTGTGTACAGAGAGCTGGTTGTTAAATATTTACCATCACAGCACAAGAGGAGATGGAACTTGATGTAAGCCCTGAAATATGGTTAGTTGGTATAAATACCAGATACTACAAGTACTTTCACATATTTCCACTGGGAAAAAAAAAAGTATGAAGCAAAATGATTCAGTGGAATTAGTGCTAGATTACAAGCTAGAGGACCTAGATTCAAATCCTACTTCTGCCACTTACTGCTTATGTGACCATTTGTTATTCAGTTGTTTCAGTCGTGTTAGACTCTTCATGACCCCATTTGGGGTTTTTTTTTTTTTGGACAGAGATACTGGAATGGTTTATCATTTTCTTCTCCAGCTCATTTTGTAGACGAGGAAACTGAGGCAAACAGGGGTAAGTGACTTGCCCAAGGTCACACAGCTAGGAAGTGTTTGAGGCCAGATTTGAACTCAAGAAGATGACTTTTCCTGACTTCAGGACCAGTATGGGCAAGTCATTTAACCACTCTGAATTTCCATTTCCTCCTCTAAAATGAGGATGTTGGATTAGATGACCTCTAAGAGTCCCTTTGGGCTCTAAATATATGTCCTTACAAGGCAGTGCTCAGAAGGTAGGAACGAGAGGTGCATGAACTATTTGAGAGGTAGTGAGTAGATAAGCTGGATTACCGTAAAGGATATATATTAGGTAGTAAAGGAAGATAAGGTTGGATAGGTAGAATGAGGCTAGACTGTGAAGGGCCTTAAATGTCAGGCTATTCGGAGCCTGGGCCTAATGCAGCAGGCAGTGGGGTTTTCTGAGTAGGATAGCATGTGAAACAGTAGTTTAAATTCACATTCTAATCTCTAAAGTCAAAGATTTCAGAGGTCCAGCTCACCATCACCCTAACTGCCCCGGTCAAAGAGCCTAGGCGCATTACTTTTTCATGAGCTTCTGAGGCAGGGGTGGGGAACTTGCAACCTTGAGACCACATGTGGCCCTCTAGGTCCTCAAGTGCAGCCCTTTGATTGAATCAAAATTTGAAGGCCATAGGTTCCCCACCCCTGTAAGGACTACAGAAGTTGCCTGGCAGTAGCTAAACCTGGGCTAAGTAGAATGTATTCTGATTGGCTTAATTTCCAAGGAGCCATTGAGTATGCTGCTACCCTCCTTGTGACAGAGAGGCTATGGACTCAATATGCAGAATAAGACACACATTTTCAGGTATAGCCAATGTGGGAATTTGTTTTGCTTGAGTATGTATGCTTTTACAAGAGTTTGTTTTTCTTTTTTTCCCATTGTAAGAGGAGTATGAGGATAAAAGAGGAGGGAAAGGGAAAGAAAGAAAGAGAGAAAAAAAGAGGAAAGGGAGGACGGAAGAAGAAAGAAAGAATAGAAGGGAAGAAAAGGGAGAGAGAGGGAAAGAAGGAAAAAGGAAATAAGGAAGAAATAAAGGAAAGGAGGAAGGGAGAGGGAGAGAAGGACAAAAGAAAGAGGCAGAGAAGGAAGAAAGAGAAAGGGAGAGAGGAAAGGAAGGAAAAGGGAGAGAGGGAGGGAAGGGAGGAAGAAAGGAAGGAAGGAAGGAGGAAAGGAAGGAAAGAAGGAAAGGAGGGAGGAAGGGAGGGAAGGAAGGAAGGAAAAAAGGTCATTGAGGCATCCTTTGGAAAAATGTAGAGAAAAGGACAGAAGGAAAATCAGAAAGAAACCTAGCCAAGCCACATAACTTTGAAAGCTATATATTGAACTTATATACTTACTTTAAAAGGCTACCAAGCTGTCCATAATAGAGACCTGGAACTTCATGTACAATCCTCTTTTTCTATTCAGTTATATGTATGCAAATGTCCATTCCAATTGTTATTTGTTAAGTTCATAATAAAAACAATTTTGAAAAAGTACCCATTGAAGAAAAGGAATTTAAATTTTGGGAGTTCCCAACACCAGTGCTATCACACATGTCTAGACCTCATAGCCTTCCTCCCCCCAAAAAAACCCCTCTTGTAAGGAATATAGTGCCAGGATCCTAAACCACTGACCTCTAAGGCTTTGTGCCTTTTGTCTCCTTTAGGGAAGAAGGGATCAGGGGATGCTGCCAAAGGTACAGATATTTACAGAATCATAGAATGAGGGCTGGAAGATCCCTGAGAGGTCATTTAGTCATAGATTGAAGAGCTGGAAGGAACCTCAGAGCCCTTCTATACAACCCCTTTATCTTGGGCCCAGGGATATTAAATGACTTATCTCAAGTCATACAGATAGTAAGTGGCAGAGGTCAGTTAGAATCCAGTATCTCTGACTCTCTTTCCAGAGCACCAAGAGGCCTTCTTGTTGATGGGGTGAGAGAGAATCATTCCTGCTAGGGCTTTGGTGTATTTTCTACCCAAGATCTCAGGAACTTTATGGCACAACTCAGGGGAACACAAACCTAGGCACAATGCTGCAGGTAACCAGACTGCCCCAGGGCTGCACTGATTCGCCACAATGAGGTAGCTATTTCTCTAGTTCTCCTGATCCAGCATAATCAGCTTTATGGACATAGGGTCAGTCTGAGGAACACCAGCCCAGAGGCTTGGACTCTCCCTCACTTTATATGCTACCAAGAGGCCACATTTATGTGGTAGGGAGTCTGATGTCTTTAGGACATTGACAGCTGCTACTACACCCTGTATTCAGTAAGGTGGTCTGATTATCCTAAGACACTAAGAATCAATACAAAGCTAGCACATCCCACACTAGTTCCTGTGCTGCTGGTTAATAATAATAACAACAAAAATAATATATAATAATTATATAATATTGTAACTAGCATGAATATAGTACTTACTAATGCCAGATATTGTGCTAAGCACTTTACAACTATTTCATTTGATCCTCACAACAACTCTGAGAAGTGGAGTACTACTGTGACCCCCATTTTATGGTTGAGGAAACTGAGGTTAAGTGACTAGCTCAAGGTCACACAGCTAGTAAGAGTCTGAGGCTGGCTTTAAACTCGGGTCTTCAAGACTCCAGGCCCAGAGCTCTATCCATTACGCCACCCAGCTGCCTTGAAATTTTTGTTGTTGTTTAGTAGATCAGTCATATCTGACTCTTCATAATCCCATTTGGGGTTTTCTTTCTTTTCTCTCTCTCTCTTTTTTTTTTTTTAAATTTAAGATGCATCATTTTTTATTTTTTTAAAAAATTATTTCTTTTTTGTTTTCAACATTTGCTTTTATAATATTTTGAGGTCTAAATTTCCCCCCTCCCTCTACTCCCCTTCCCCAAGATGGCATGTAATCTGATATAGGCTATACATGTATGATCGTATTAAGCATATTCACATTAGTCGTGTTGTGAAAGAAGAATCAGAACAAAAAGGAAAAACCATGAGAAAGAAAAAACAAAAAACAACAAAAGAAAGAGACAATAATATGCTTCTATCTGCATTCAGACTCTATGGTTCTTTCTCTGGATGTGGATAGTATTTTCCATCATGAGTCTTTTGGAATTGTCTTAGACCATTGCTATATTGCTCAGAAGAGTTAAGTCTAACAAAATCAGTCATCACACAATGTTGCTGTTACTGTGTACAGTGTTCTCCTGGTTCTGCTTACTTCACCCAGCGTCAATTCATACAAATCTTTCCAGGTTTTTCTAAAATCTGCCTGCTCACCATTTTTTTATGGAACAATAGTATTCCATTATATTCATATAACACAACTTGTTCAGCCATTCCCCAATTGATGGGCATCCCCTCAATTTCCAATTATTTGCTGCCACAAAAAGAGCTGCTATAAATATATTTGTACATGTGGGTCCTTTTCCCTTTTTTATGATCTCTTTGGGATATAAACCTAGTAGTGGTATTGCTGGATCAAAGGGTATGCACAGTTTTATAGCCCTTTCAGCATAGTTCCAAATTATTCTCTAGAATGTCTTTCTTTCTTTCTTTCTTTCTTTCTTTCTTTCTTTCTTTCTTTCTT
>NW_020954604.1:11842555-11848507 GCF_900497805.2 Vombatus ursinus | reverse complement strand
TCTTTCTTTCTTTCTTTCTTTCTTTCTTTCTTTCTTTCTTTCTTTCTCTTTCTTTCTTCCTTTCTTCCTTCCTTTCCTTTCTCTCCTTCCCTCCTCTCCCTTCCTTCCTTCCTTTTTTCCTTCCTTCCCTTTCTCTTTCCATCCTCTCCCTCTGTCTACATAGGGAATCCTTACCTGCAGGTACTCTGCCCAAAGGAATATAAATGTTGATTGCTGAAACCTAGTAAGATATCTTGGGGTTTATGGCTAGATTTCTTTTTTATGGACCATGCCCTAAAACCAAATCACTTTAGCTCTCATTGATTGGCCAATAATGGGTTCTAGCCCAAGCTTCACTGGTCTTTGGCTTCTGATGGTTTAGGGTAAGTGTAAATAGCAGTTGTTTCTGTTTTGGCCAGAAGACCTGAGGGCCCCTCCCATATTGATTTTTTTTTTTGACTATGTAAAAGAGGCCATTCTTTGCCTCATTTTTCCCTAGCCTTAATCACTAAATGGGCATTGCCTCAGACAAACTAAGACCTGGGAAAGACCTTAGCTTAAAAAGGCCAAGGTCTCCCACTGCATCTGGGGCGATCTCCAATCACCCTGATCTATATCTTGCCACTAGACCCAGATGGCTCCAGAGGAGAGTCAGGCTGGTAACTTTGTACAGCCCTCCCCCTCACTTGAAAACTATTAAGAAGAAACTGAAACACAGGGGCCATGGTATAGTTTGAACTGAGATGAAAACTGTTTCCAATAATTCTTTTTCCAATTTCTTTTCCCCTCCTGAAGTTTCTGAAAGTGGAGACCTGGATGATGATGTGGAAGCTTTGCTTATGTGACCATAATCTCAAGATCAATATTCTATAGGAAAATGTGTTTTGCATGACTGCACATGTATAACCTATATCAAATTGCTTACTTTCTCAATGAGTGGGGAGGGAGAAAGGGAGGGAAAGAATTTGGAACTCAAAATTAAAAGAAAATGTTAAAATGTTTTTTACATATATTTGAAAAAATATTTTTAAAAGATCAATATTGTACTTCACAGGAGAAACTATAGATGATAAAATATGAAGATGATGATGATAATGATGATGAAGGAGGTGAAAAGGCTGATGATGATGAAGGGGAAGGAGAAACTAATGAGGAAAATCATACAGAATATGACCCAGAACAAAGATCAGAACCCAGCAAATCAGCCATGAAGCCTTATTTGCATATTAATAGCCTAAATACAATTATTAGCTACATAGAGTTTTGTATTTTTGTATTTTCTTGGGAGAATCAAGTATACAATTTTTGCAAAAAAAGAAAAGAAAAAACTGAACATTTAAGAACTAGTTCAAAACACAGTTCATTCTACATAGCATTTTAATGGCACAATTTTCTGCCAGATATGTAGAATGCAATAAAATCCTCTAAAGCACGTTCATTGCTACAGTTTGGTTCTTGTGAAATCTTTTGTCATGTGGCTATTAGGCTGCAACTGTGAAAATTATCAGAACTGTTCATTGAGACCAGTATTTGTTTAGGGAAAAAAAATGCTTTTGAAGAACCAAAGCATTATTTTTCAACCCAGTTGTTGAATGGGTCTAAGTTGGCTCGAGGTAGCTGTGCCTTCTTTACTTTGTTACAGAAATGCAGTGACTTGTGCTAACTAGGGGATGATGTATTTTGAAATTTCGTTTGAGAAGAGACAAGTGTACAGTTAAGAATTTCCAGTGAGACAACATCTAATACTCATAACTGCCTGCTTGGTTTTTTTTTTTTTTTGGATTTTTGAATTTAAATATGACATAGTGTTCTACAACGCAACTTAGTTTTCATATTAAGGTTATTATTTACCATGAAGGTGTGGATAAAACCTAGCATTTTCAGGGGAAAAAAAGAGAAAGGGTCATTAAAGAGGTGGTCAGCAAATATCTAGAAAATGGTTATTGTTGTTCAGTCCTCTTATTCTTCATGACCCCACTGAGGGCATTCTTGGCAAAGATGCCAGAGTGGTTTGCCATTTCCTTCTCCGATGGATCCAGCGGATCCGTTTTGTCAGGCAATCAGAGGTTAAGTGACTTGCCCAGGGTCATATAGCTAGGAAATGTCTGAGGCTGCATTTGAATTCAGGTCCTCCTGACCCAGGCCCAGTGCTCTGTCCACTGCACCACCAGCTGTCTCAAAATGTAGAAAATGTCGCAGTCGTTAAAAAGAGACATCATGGCTTCAAGAACAATTTATGCCAAACTAACTTCATTTGTTTTTGACAATATTACTAAAATAGTATATAAAAAGAATGCTATGGATATAGCTTATATGAATTTGTGCAAAGCTTTTGATAAAGTATGGTACAAAATGATCCCTGCCTTCAACATATTGATTTAGAAAACCACATATTGATATTATCTGTCGTGTTATATTTTTATTAATTTCATTAACTATTTCCCAACTGCATTTTAATCTGGTTTCATCCACATTCACAACCTGCAATCATTTTTGACACCTTTGGATTAGAGCAGAGGTTCCCAAACTTATGTAGCCTACTGCCCCCTTTTCAAAAAAAATTACTCAGTGCCTCCCTGGAAATCTACTTTCTTTAACCCTTTAATTGTTTTTTAAAGAATTTGCATCATTTCAAAAAAATTTTTTTAATGACACATCTTAATTTTAACAATTTATTGTAGATTTGTGGGGTTTTTCCTGCATTGAAATTTTGATGATGCAACATTGCATCATGTAACCATATAGTATCTTATTGTAAACAAGTCATTACACACATATATTCCTGCCCAATGCATGTTGGACTTCCTGACACAAACTAACCTGTCAACACTTGCTTGTTAAGACCTGTTGTAGGGACAGCTAGGTGGTACAGTGGCTAGAGCTTTGGCTTGGAGTCAGGAGGACCTGAGTTCAAATCTGGCCTCAGACACTTGATGCTTACTAGCTGTGTGACCCTGGGCAGGCCACTTAACTTCATTGCCTAGCCAAAAAAAATAAAAGAAGAAGGAAGACCTATTGGCAGACTTGACGACTCACGGGTTATAACTTGCATTTTGTGTGTTTATTTGGAAAATAATGTAATCACTATGACTTTAACTCTGTTATACAACAGATGAAACATGTACGAATGGTTTTTTAAAATTTTCTTATCTTCTCGTCTTTCCTTATGCTTCCACTGCCCCCTTATTTTTGTTCAATGCTCCCCAATTGCACCCAAGGCTACTACCAACCCCCTGGATTGGTCCAGTGCCCCAAGGGGCAGTATTGTCCACTTAGGGAACCTCTGGGTTAGAGAATCAAACAATTGGATAGATTCAAGAACTAGATGGATGGGAAGACTGACTGAGGGGGGATCAGTGAGTAACACCAGGGCAAGAGATTTCCAGTGGAGTAGCCTAGGGATTTGTACTCGGACCTATGAACATTTATATCAGTGACATGGATAATAAAAGCATGGATGTTCTGCTTATCAAAAATAGCAGACACAATAGATGACAGAGTCAGGATCTAAGAAACATCCTAATAGTCTGGAGCACTGGGCCCAATCTAATAGAATGAAATTCATAAGGTCAACATGTAAAGTCTTACCCTTGAGTACAAAAAATCAATGTCACAAATATAATAGGGGAGAGGCATGGATATATGGCAGTTGTTCTGAAAAGGACCTGGGGATTTTGGTGGTCTATGATGTGGCAGTCAAAAAGGGTAATATTATCTTGGCCTGCTTTTGGAGGGGCATGGCTTTCAGGAGCAGAGATAGTCCCATTGTACTCCCTGCCCATGTCAGACCTCATCTGGAATATTGTGTTCAGTTCTGGGTCATTTGTTTAAGAAGGACATTGGTAAGTTGGAGAGTGTCCAGAGGAGTGCAACCAGGGTGAAAATGCCTTGAGTTCCTAACACTTTGATTCAGTCACACTAACAAGATGCTCTGGGCGTTTTCACTGCCTTGCCCCATGCTTGGAACATTTTCCCTCCTTATCTTTGCCTCTGACTTCCTTCAAGTCTCAGCTAAAATCTAACCTTCTACAGGAAACCTTTCCAAATCTCACTGAACTCTAGTGCCTGCCTTCTGTTCGTAATTTCCTATTTATCCTGTTTATAGACTGTTTGTATGTAGCTATTTGCTTGTTTCCTCCCCCGTTAGACTGTGAACTCCTTGAAAGGAGGGATTGACTGTCATTTGCCTTTCTTGGTATCCCCAGCACTTAGCACAATGCCCGGCACACAGAGGGTACTTATTTAATACATGTTTATTAACTGACCAACTGACGATCAGGTTGAAGGAAATGGGCGTGTTTAGCCTGGAGAAAAGAAGCCTGGGGAGAGAGATGATGGCTGTCTTTACATTATGTGAAAGAAGGATTAGACTTCTTTTTGGGTCCTAGATGCACAACCAGGAGCAATCAGTGGAATTTGTGAAGGGGAAAATTTAGACAATGTCAGGAAAAATTTTCTAACAACTAGAGCTGACCAAAAGTTGAATGGGGCAGCTAGATGTCTCAGTGAATAGAGCACCAGGACTAGAGGACCTGAATTCAAATCCAGTTTCAAACACTTACTAGCTGTGTGACCCTGGGCAAGTCATTTAACCCTGTTTGCCTCAGTTTTCTTATCTGTAAAATGAGCTGGAGAAGGAAATGGCAGACCACTCCAGTATTTTTGCCAAGAAAACCCCAAAAGGAATCATGAAGAGTCAGACACAACTGAAAACAACAGAAAAAAATTGGAATGTGCTTTGTACCTCAAGAGGTGATAAGCTCCCTATCTCTGGAGGTCTTCAAGCAGAGCTAGACAATCACTTGTCAGGCATATTATAGTGGGGATTTCTTGGTGCATGGGTTGAACTAGATAGCCACTGAGGTTTCTTCTAACTCTGAAATGCTGTGATTCTGTGACATTCCATAGGGCTTTAAGGTTTGTGAAATACTTTACTGTATTAAATAATGTACATATATTTATTTCATTGGATCCTCACAACTGAGTGAACTAAGCTCTATATATATTATTATCCCTATTTCACACTTGAGGAAACTGAGGCCCAGAGAGATCAAGTGGCAGTTTGCTATCGTGACTATTAAGACAGAATACCTGAGTTCAGATCCTAATTCTGATCCTTATTGCCTATGTGACCCCGGGCAAGTCAATTACCTCTCCTGGGCCTCAGTTTCCTCATATGTAAAATGAGGTGGTTGAACTACCCAGCCAGTAAGGTCCCTTTCAGCTCTAGATCTGTGATCTTATGATTTTCCCATGGACATACAGTTAATGTTGTCAGGGCTGGGCTTCAAACTCAAGCCTCCTTGATTCTAAGTTAATTTTCTGCAACAGGGAATGTTTAACCTACTTAAGAAAACAGACTTTTTTCCAGCAATTCAGAAGCATTCCTTTATGCCCAAAGGACATGATAAAGTCATTACAAATCACTCTTATCTACTCATTAAAAGCAGGTTCCCAAAAAGGATTAGGGTTTTATGTGATCAGTTTTATGGGGTGGAAATTATTTCAAGAATACATGTTTACTCAACTGTAATGAGGCTTAATTTCTTTGTTAATTTGTAATTCTAATAGAGCTAACCCTTAGCTTGCCTGAAAGAGTAAGTTTCACCATGACTTATAGACACGTGGCATAGCTGAAGATGGGACAATTTAGCTCTCTTTCTTTCTCCTCCTCATCAGCAGGGACTCAAATCTTCAACCTATATCACTACAATTCCACTTAAAATGAAAAGCCCTGGGCTTTCAGCAGGGCTGAAACTAGCCATCTGGGTTGCCTGGGCTTCATAAAACTTACTCCAGGTAAACAGCACAAAATAAGCTTCCTCAAATTGACTTTCAAAAACAAATTTGGTTGGTTGGGAGGAAGGGAGAGAGAGACCCTTGGACACAGCTCTATGGCGGAGAGACATACCCCAGAACACTGCGGAGGTTGTTTGTGGCTGGGTCAGTCACAACTGGGGGGGGGGGGGGGGG